>NC_084567.2:13920000-13957500 GCF_033978685.3 Nerophis lumbriciformis | reverse complement strand
GTGTACTACTACTTGTACTTCTACCACATACACTGTGTACTACTACTTGTACTTCTACAACATACTCTATCTACTACTTGTACTTCTACTACATACTCTGTCTACTACTACTTGCACTTCTACTACATACACTGTGTACTACTGTTTGTACTTCTACTACTACTTGTACTTCTACTACATACTCTGTCTACTACTATATGTACTTCTACTACATACTCTGTCTACTACTACACGTACTTCTTCTACATACTCTGTCTACTACTACTTGTACTTCTACTACATACACTGTGTACTACTACTTGTACTTCTACTACATACTCTGTCCACGACATAGTCTGTCTACTACTACATGTACTCCTACTACATACTATGTGTACTACTACATGTACTACTACTACATACTATGTGTACTACTACATGTACACACATGTACTTCTATGACTTACTCATTGTACTACTACATGTACATACATGTCAGCAAAAACAATGGTGACTTTTCCCACACTTTGACTCACTACTTCTACTACATACTCTGTGTACTACGACATGAACACACATGTATTTATACTACATACTCTGTGTACTACGACATGTCCACACATTTACTTTTACTTCATACTCTGTGTACTACTACATGTACTTCTACTACATACTCTATGTACTACTCCATGTACTTATACTACATACTCTGTGTACTATTAAATGTACACACACGTACCTCTACTACCTATTCTGTGTACTACTACATGTACATACATGTACTTATACTACCTACTCTGTGTACTACTACATGTACATACTTTGTATACACATACTTTTACTACATACTCTGTGTACTACTACATGAACATACATGTACTTCTACTACATACTCTGTGTACTACTACAGGTACTCCTACTATCTTCTCTGTGTACTACTACATGAACATACAGTACATGTACTTCTACTACCTACCCTGCGTACTTATTTTTTTCCTACTAACTTTCTTTTACTACTTATTTTTTTACTATCTTCCACTTCTACTACTTATTTTTTACTACCTTCTTTATTTACTTTTACTACTTATTTTTTGGTACTAACTTTCTCCTACTACTACTTTTTTTACTACTAATTTTCTTCTACTTCTACTTCTGCTAAATTCTTAAACACATTTGTCACGTATACATTGCAAAGTAAAATATTTTGGTACTTGACGCATGCTACAGTTGGTAATTTAGCATGCTAGCATTAGCATGTTAACTTTTTAACACAAAGTAATACATTCTGGTATTTGACGCATGCTACAGTTAGTAATTTAGCATGCTAACATTATCGTGCTAACCTTTTTTAACACATTTCCAGGTATACATTGCAAAGTAATACATTTTGGTACTTGACGCATGCTACAGTTGGTAATTTAGCATGCTAAAATTAGCATGCTAACTTTTTAACACATTTCCACGTATACATTGCAAAGTAATACATTTTGGTATTTGACTCAAGCTACAGTTAGTAATTTAGCATGCTTACTTTTTAACACTTTCACGTATACATAGCAAAGTAATATATTTTGGTACTTGACGCATGCTACAGTTGGTAATTTAGCATGCTAACATTAGCATGCTAACTTGTTAACACATTTCCACGTATACATTGCAAAGTAATACATTTTGGTATTTGACTCATGCTACAGTTAGTAATTTAGCATGCTAACTTTTTAACACTTTCACATATACATAGCTAAGTAATATATTTTGGTACTTGACGCATGCTACAGTTGGTAAATTAGCATGCTAACATTAGCATGTTAACTTTTTAACACAAAGTAATACATTGTGGTACTTGACGCACGCTACAGTTAGTAATTTAGCATGCTAACATTAGCATGTTAACTTTTTAACACAAAGTAATACATTGTGGTACTTGACGCATGCTACAGTTGGTAATTTAGCATGCTAACATTAGCATGTTAACTTTTTAACACAAAGTAATACATTCTGGTACTTGACGCATGCTACAGTTAGTAATTTAGCATGCTAACTTTTTTAACACATTTCCACATATACATTGCAAAGTAATATATTTTGGTATTTGACTCATGCTACAGTTGGTATTTTAGCATGCTAACTTTTTAACACTTTGACGTATACATAGCAAAGTAATATATTTTGGTACTTGACACATGCTATTATGGCATGCTAACATTAGAATGCTGGATTTTTTTATTTATTTTTTGCCAATTTAGCAGGTGTACACCTCGCTGCTATATATTTTAGTATTTCACTAAGGCTAACTGTAAGCATGCTATAGTTAGCATGCTAGCACAATACTGTTAGCCTGCTGACTTTTTGTTCAGCTCATTTCCCTCATATTTGTTGTTACTTGACGCTCTCTGGTTAGCATTTCAGTTAGCAATTCAAAATTCACACCAAATTTCTCCGGAAATTGCGTTTTGCAGTAATTTGAAAAAGTGCATACATTGTACTGCTTTTGGAGGTGCAAACTACAAAAATGGCCGCTTTATCCTTTTGATTTGTGAGTCCGGGGCCCTCAGTGGGAAAAGTTTCAAGGACCCAAAACATTTGCAGTTCTGAAAGTGCTGTGGGTGAAAAGTACAAGTATTTGTAGTACTTGACTGTGTACTCACTTCCTGCAGCCCGACCACGTTTCCTCTGCGAGCGTGTTGAAAGTTCCTTTTGTGCGCGGCGAAATGACATTCCTGTTGTCAGAGTAACTAATCAGCAAGTAACCCGGTGAGTATTATTGCACGGTTGCCGTGGCAACCGCCGGTGCGAAGGCTCTGCGGCTGAAAACACCTCCTAAAAGTCCACAATGGGCACTTTCCCGTAGCGAGTGCTTATGAGCACAGTAAAAGTGCAGGAGATCAAACACTTTGATACTCGCTGTACTGCAGTAATATTTGCTACTACTTCAAGAGGGAACTTGGTAGTGTTGCACCGATACTACTACTTCACTTCCAATACGATACCAATACTGGAGCCTTGATTATTGACTGATACCGAAATCATCCATCCATCCATTTTCTACTGCTCCGATACAATATCATCAGGAATCGTAAATATTATATTTATTTATGAATCATTATTATTTATTAAATAGTAGTGTGGAATTAACTTATGCTGTCTTTAAGTTGAAGTGGAGTGGAATTTATTTACTTTTTATTTTTATTTTTATTTTTTTTAACTCATGACATTAAGATCATGATGCAGTAAGTTGAACGATGCGGAAACGTTAGTTACTGGATACTTTCTAATATAGCTTGGAGACTTTGTATGTGTAAGTAATGTGTAACTATAATTGATACTTGTTTACATTGAGAAATGTCACCTTTTGTTGTTCTATCATTGTTACCTACTTGTGTGCTAGCTCCTAGTAGCCTACAGCCTAGCATGTTTACCTTTTGTAAATGACTTTAGTCAAATAGAAGAAATTGAGTGTTTATTGGAGGACGTTTACATGTTAAATAGCCGTCCAGCTTTGCACAAGTAAACACTCTGCTTGTGTCGCACATGATATCACACACGAGTAAACACGCTGCAGGACTGCTTGTGTCGCACATGATATCACACACAAGTAAGCACGCTGCAGAACTCCTTGTATCGCACATTATATCACACACAAGTAAACACTGCTTGGATCGCACATGATATCACACACAAGTAAAACGCGCTGCAGGACTGCTTGTATCGCACATGATATCACACACAAGTAAACACGCTGCAGGACTGCTTGTGTCGCACATGCTATCACACATAAGTAAACACACTGCAGGACTGCTTGTATCGCACATGATATCACACACAAGTAAACACTGCTTGTATCACACATGATATCACAGAAGTAAACATGCTGCAGGACTGCTTGTATTGCACATGATATCACACACAAGTAAATACTCTGCAGGGCCGCTTGGATCGCACATGATATCACACACAAGTAAACATGCTGCAGGACCGCTTGGATCGCACATGATATCACACACACAAGTAAACACGCTGCAGGACTGCTTGTATTGCACATGATATCACACACAAGTAAACACGCTGCAGGACTGCTTGTATCGCACATGATATTACACACAAGTAAACACTCTGCAGGACTGCTTGTATCGCACATGATATTACACGCAAGTAAATACTCTGCAGGACCGCTTGGATCGCACATGATATCACACACAAGTAAACACGCTGCAGGACTGCTTGTATCACACATGATATTACACACAAGTAAACACTCTGCTTGTATCGCACATGATATCACACAAGTAAACACACTGCAGGACTGCTTGTATCACACATGATATCACACACAAGTAAACACTCTGTTGTATCGCACATGACATCACACACAAGTAAACACTGCTTGTATCGCAAATGATATCACACAAGTATACACGCTGCAGGACTGCTTGTATCGCACATGATATCACGCGCAAGTAAACACTCTGCAGGACCTCTTGGATCGCACATGATATCACACACACAAGTAAACACGCTGCAGGACTGCTTGTATCGCACATGATATCACACACAAGTAAACACGCTGCAGGACTGCTTGTATCGCACATGATATCACACACAAGTAAACACTGCAGGACTGCTTGTATCGCACATCATATCACACACAAGTAAACACGCTGCAGGACTGCTTGTATCACACATGATATTACACACAAGTAAACACATTGCAGGACTGCTTGTATCGCACATGATATTACACACAAGTAAATACTCTGCAGGACCTCTTGGATCGCACATGATATCACACAAAAGTAAACATGCTGCAGGACAGCTTGTATCGCACATGATATTACACACAAGTAAACGTGTTGCAGGACTGCTTGTATCGCACATGATAGTACACGCAAGTAAATACTCTGCAAGACCTCTTGGATCGCACATGATATCACACAAAAGTAAACACGCTGCAGGACTGCTTGTATTGCACATGATATTACACACAAGTAAACACATTGCAGGACTGCTTGTATTGCACATGATATTACACACAAGTAAATACTCTGCAGGACCGCTTGGATCGCACATGATGTCACACAAAAGTAAACACGCTGCAGGACTGCTTGTATCGCACATGATATCACACACAAGTAAACATGCTGCAGGACTGCTTGTATCGCACATGATATCACACACAAGTAAACATTCTGCAGGGCTGCTTGTATCGCACATGACATCACACGCAAGTAAATACTCTGCAGGACCGCTTGGATCGCACATGATATCACACACAAGTAAACACGCTACAGGACTGCTTGTATCACACACAAGTAAACACTCTGCTTGTATCGCACATGATATCACACAAGTAAACACATTGCAGGACTGCTTGTATCACACATGATATCACACACAAGTAAACACGCTGCAGGACTGCTTGTATCACACATGATATTACACACAAGTAAAGACACTGTAGGACTGCTTGTATTGTGTGTACTATGTATTAGTACTATGTACTAGTACAATGTATTAGTGTTATGTATTAGTACTATGTGTTAGTACTATGTATTAGTACTATGTACTAGTACTATGTAATAGTACTATGTATTAGTACACAGGAGTACTAATGAAGGTGTTGAAGTCAGAGTTGGATGTTTAGCTCGCAGAGAAGTGTGTTGATGAGAAAAGTGTCCACCAGGAGATGAAAAGTTGATTGCAATGACGTCAGAGAGATTGTTGTGATGAAAAGTTGACACTTTGTTAGTAAACAATGAATGTTTCCTTTCAGCCTGAAGAAAAAGTGCTTCCTTCCTTCCTCTCATTAGCTCCTTCACCTCATTAGTTCCTTCCTCTCGTTAGTACCTTCCTCTCGTTAGTTCCTTCACCTCACACACGACCTTCTTGTCTGCTCACACACAACATGACTACAAACATTACAACATTTCCCTCAACTCATCAAGTTGGCAAACATAAAAGATCCTTCATGACTTCTTATTCTCCTTTCCGTGCTGATTTTATTTTACTGAGGGAATGTTTTACATGTTTGACTTTTCTTAAACTGCACATTTTTGGAGCTGCATCTGTCCTTGACAATCCTCATGTCAAACAAGAAAACACACATTTTTCTTTCTTTATGCATTCTAACTCATAAATAAAGGCTAGCAAGAGTCAGCTTACAATGGAGCTTTTTTATTATATATTATGTCTTTAATGTTTATTATAGATTATTATGTCTTTAATGTTTATTATAGATTATAATGTCTTTAATGTTTATTTATATTATTATGTATTTAATGTTTATTTATTCATTGTTATTATATATTTTTATGTATTTAATGTTTATATTATTATGTCTGTAATGTTTATTATATATTATGTTTATTATATATTATTATGTATTTAATATTTATTTATATTATTATGTCGTTAATGTTTATTATATATTAATATGTTTATTATATATTATGTATTTAATGTTCATTTATATTATTATGTCGTTAATGTTTATTATATAGCGTCTTTGTTTATTATATATTATTATGTCTTTAATGATTATTATATATTATGTCTTTAATGTTTATTATATATTAGGTTTTTAATGTTTATTATATATTTTTATGTATTTAATGTTTATTTATATTGAGTCTTTAATGTTTATCGTATATTATTATGTATTTAATGTTTAATATAATTATATGTATTTAATGTTAATTTATATTGTGTCTTTAATATTTATTATATATTAATATGTTTTTAATGTTTATAATATATTATGTCTTTAATGTTTATTTATCCTACGTCTTTGATGTATATTATATATTATGTATTTATTGTTTATTTATATTATGTCTTTAATGTTTATATTATTATGTCTTTAATGTTTATTATATTTTATGTTTATTATATATTATTATGTATCCATCCATCCATCCATTTTCTACCGCTTATTCCCTTCGGGGTCGCGGGGGGCGCTGGAGCCTATCTCAGCTACAATCGGGCGGAAGGCGGGGTACACCCTGGACAAGTCGCCACCTCATCGCAGGGCCAACACAGATAGACAGACAACATTCACACTCACATCCACACACTAGGGCCAATTTAGTGTTGCCAATCAACTTATCCCCAGGTGCATGTCTTTGGAGGTGGGAGGAAGCCGGAGTACCCGGAGGGAACCCACGCAGTCACGGGGAGGACATGCAAACTCCACACAGAAAGATCCCGAGCCCGGGATTGAACCCAAGACTACTCAGGACCTTCGTATTGTGAGGCAGATGCACTAACCCCTCTGCCACCGTGAAGCCCCTATGTATTTCATGTTTATTTATATTATCATGTCTTTATAGTTTATTATATATTATTATGTGTATTATATATTATGTATTTAATGTTTATTAATATTATGTCTTTAATGTTTATTATATATTATTATTATCTTTAATGTTTATTATATATTATGTCTTTTATATATTATTATGTCTTTAATGTTTATTATATATTATGTATTTGTTTATTATATATTCAATGTTTATTATCTATTATGTATTTAATGTTTATATTATTATTTCTTTAATGTTTATTATATATTATGTTTATTATATATTATGTATTTAAAATTTATTTATATTATGTCGTTAATGTTTATTATGTTATGTCTTTAATGTTTATTTGTATTATTATGTATTTAATGTTTATTTATATTATTATATCTTTAATATTTATTATATAGTAATATATTTAATGTTTATTATATATTATGTCTTTAATGTTTATTATATATTATTATTTTCAATGTTTAGTATATATTATTATGTCTTTAATGTTTATTTGTATTATGTATTTAATGTTCATTTATATTATGTCTTTAATGTTTATTATATTGTGTTATGTATTTAATGTTTAATTATATTATGTATTTAATGTTTATATTATTATTGTTTTACTGTTTATTATATATTATTATGTATTTAATGTTTATTTATATTATGTCTTTAATGTTTATTATATATTATTTTATTTAATGTTTATTATTATATTATGTCTTTAATGTTTATTATATATTATTATTATCTTTAATGCTTATTATATATTATGTATTTAATGTTCATTTATATTATTATGTCTTTAATGTTTATTTATATTATGTCATTAATGTTTATTATATATTATGTCTTTGTTTATTATATATTATTGTCTTTAATGTTTATTGTAGATTATTATGTTTTTAATATTTATTTATATTATGTCTTTAATGTTTATTATATATTATGTATGTGTTTATGATATATTCAGTGTTTATGTATTTAATGTTTATATTATTATTTCTTTAATGTTTATTATATATATTATGTTTATTACATATTATTATGTATTTCAAGTTTATTTATATTATGTCTTAATAATTATTATATATTATTATGTCTTTAATGTTTATTTGTATTATTATGTATTTATTGTTTATTTATATTATGTCTTTAATGTTTATTATATATTATTATCTTTAATGTTTATTATATATTATGTCTTTAATGTTTATTATATATTATTATTATCTTTATTGTTTATTATATATTATGTCTTTAATGTTTATTTTTATGATGTATATAATGTTCATTTATATTATTGTCTTTAATGTTTATTTATATTATATGTCGTTAATGTTTATTATATATCATGTCTTTGTTTATTATAAATGATGTCTTTAATGTTTATTTATCATATTGTGTTTCTAATGTTTATCATATATTATGTATTTGTTTATTATATATTTCATGTTTATTATATATTATCAATGTTTGTTATATTTTATTATGTCTTTAATGTTTATTATATATTTTTATGTATTTAATGTTTATTTATATTATGTTGTTAATTGTAGCTGAGATAGGCTCCAGCGCCCCCCGCGACCCCGAAGGGAATAAGCGGTAGAAAATGGATGGATGGATGGATGTTTATTACATATTATGTCTTTGTTTATTACATATTATTATGTCTTTAATATTTGTTATAGATTATTATGTCTTTAATGTTTATTTATATTATTATGTTTTTAATGTTTATCATATATGAATATGTCTGTAATGTTTATTATATATTATTATGTCTTTAATATTTGTTATAGATTATTATGTCTTTAATGTTTATTTATATTATTATGTTTTTAATGTTTATCATATATTAATATATCTGTAATGTTTATTATATATTATTATGTCTTTAATATTGTTATAGATTATTATGTCTTTAATGTTTATTTATATTATTATGTTTTTAATGTTTATCATATATTAATATGTCTGTAATGTTTATTATACTGTATTGTCTTTCATGTGTATTTATATTATTATGTCTTTAATGTTTATTATATATTAATATGTCTGTAATGTTTATTATATATTATTATGTCTGTAATGTTTATTTATATTATGTCTTTAATGTTTATTATATATTATTGTCTTTAATGTTATTTTTTATGATGTCTTTAATGTTTATTATATATTGTTATGTATTTAATGTTTATTTATATTATTATGTATTTAATGTTTATTTATATTATGCCTTAAATATTTATTATATATTTTTATCTTTAATGTTTATTATATATTATGTCTTTATTGTTTAATAATATATTATTATTATCTTTAATGTTTATTATATATTATGTCTTTAATGTTCATTTTTATGATGTATTTAATGTTCATTTATATTATTATGTCTTTAATGTTTATTTATATTATGTCGTTAATATTTATTATATATTATGTTTTTGTTTATTATATATTATGTCTTTAATGTTTATTTTTATTATGTCTGTAAAGTTTATTATATATTATATATGTGTTTATTATATATTATCATGTATTTAATGTTCATTTATATTATGTCTTTAATGTTTATTAAATATATTATTATGTCTTTAATATTATGGTCATATTATGTCTTTAATGTTTATTATATATTATGTTTTTAATGTTTATTTTTGTATTACGTCTTTAATGTTTATTATATATTATGTATTTAATGTTTATTATACATTATTATGTATTTGATGTTCATAATATATGTCTTTAATGTTTATTAATATTATGACTTTCATGTGTTTTATTTTGTTACATCTGTATGCATGTATATATATATATATATATATATATATTCATATATTGTAATTCAAATGGATGTTTTATTGTGAAGTTTGTGTATGAGTCTCTTGATGAAAGTCACGTGACAAAGATGATCATTGTTATGATTATCATCACAAGAGGGCTTCTTCTCTTTCTCTTATCCTTTCTTCTGAGTTGTGTATTTTCAATGTCCTTCATATGAGTGTCTTTAAGCTGGCTGTTGCGCAACAACATCCCTTATTTTGCCAGCGCAGGCGGGATGTCGCAGCACTTTTATTGTGAAGGCCGGAAGTGTGCGCTCGGCCTTCCTTCCTACGAAGTCATCTTTGTACCACAGTCCAACACAAACGAAATATCAACTTTATTCCACCTTTGAGTGTACATTCAGGCGCTAGATTCAAATAAAACTAACTTAAAAAACATATTTATAAAAAGAAAATTCACAAAATCAGCAGGAATGAAACAGAAAAAATAAAATAAAACAAAAACTCATGTTTGTGCTCTGGCATACAAATACAGTATTTCATGCAGTAACAGAGTGTAGTACTACAGTAGTACACCAGACTATTTTGGCACTGATTAAATATTTAAATAAACACCTTGGAACAAAACAATATACAGTAAAAATACTCTGAGTCTCAATTGTATTTGATTATATCAGCAGGAATTGTTTATATCGTGTTTGTATGTAGTGTGGAATGTTAGCAAAGGTCTTAACAAGTGAATTAAGTCAAACAGAAAACAAAAACTAACATATTTATTATCAACTGCCTGGGATGGACTTAGGCTGTCTAAGTTGAACTGGAGTGGTGATTGCGTTTTCTTGAGTGACACCTAGCGGCCACAATAATCCAAGTTGGATGATGCGGACACTTCTGTTACTGCTGTTGTTGCAGGAATTGTTTATATTGTATGTAGTGTGGAATGTTAGCAAAGGTCTTAACACGTGAATTAAGTCAAACAGAGAACAAAAACTAACATATTTACTATTAACTGCCTGGAATGGACTTATGCTGTCTTTAAGTTGAACTGGAGTGGTGATTGTGTTTGAATTAGGTCAAACAGAGAACAAAAACTATCATATTTATTATCAACTGTCTGGAATGAACTTATGCTGTCTTTAAGTTGAACTGGAGTGGTGATTGCGTTTTCTTGAGTGACAAAGAGCGGCCACAATAATCCAAGTTGGATGATGCGGACACTTCTGTTACTGCTGTTGTTGCAGGAATTGTTTATAGTGTATGTTTGTATGTAGTGTGGAATGTTAGAAAAGGTCTTAACAAGTGAATTAAGTCAAACAGAGAACAAAAACTAACATATTTACTGTTAACTGTCTGGAATGGATTTATGCTGTCTTTAAGTTGAACTGGAGTGGTGATTGCGTTTGAATTAAGTCAAACTGAGAACAAAAACTAACATATTTATTATTAACTGTCTGGAATGGACTTATGCTGTCTTTAAGTTGAACTGGAGTGGTGATTGCGTTTTCTTGAGTGACACCTAGCGGCCACAATAATCCAAGTTGGATGATGCGGACACTTCTGTTACTGCTGTTGTTGCAGGAATTGTTTATATTGTATGTAGTGTGGAATGTTAGCAAAGGTCTTAACACGTGAATTAAGTCAAACAGAGAACAAAAACTAACATATTTACTATTAACTGCCTGGAATGGACTTATGCTGTCTTTAAGTTGAACTGGAGTGGTGATTGTGTTAGAATTAGGTCAAACAGAGAACAAAAACTATCATATTTATTATCAACTGTCTGGAATGAACTTATGCTGTCTTTAAGTTGAACTGGAGTGGTGATTGTGTTTTCTTGAGTGACACCTAGCGGCCACAATAATCCAAGTTGGATGATGCGGACACTTCTGTTACTGCTGTTGTTGCAGGAATTGTTTATATTGTATATTTGTATGTAGTGTGGAATGTTAGCAAAGGTCTTAACAAGTGAATTAAGTCAAACAGAAAACAAAAACTAACATATTTATTATCAACTGCCTGGAATGGATTTATGCTGTCTTTAAGTTGAACTGGAGTGGTGATTGTGTTTGAATTAAGTCAAAAAGAGAACAAAAAGTAACATATTTACTATTAACTGTCTGGAATGGACTTATGCTGTCTTTAAGTTGAACTGGAGTGGTGATTGTGTTTTCTTGAGTGACACCACAATAATCCAAGTTGGATGATGCAGACACTTCTGTTACTGCTGTTGTTGCAGGAATTGTTTATATTGTATGTTTGTATGTAGTGTGGAATGATAGAAAAGGTCTTAACAAGTGAATTAAGTCAAACAGAGAACAAAAACTAACATATTTATCATTAACTGTCTGAAATGGACTTATGCTGTCTTTAAGTTGAACTGGAGTGGTGATTGTGTTTGAATTAAGTCAAACAGAGAACAAAAACTAACATATTTATTATTAACTGTCTGGAATTTGGAGTGGTGATTGAGTTTTCTTGAGTGACACCTAGCGGCCACAATAATCCTAGTTGGATGATGCGGACACTTCTGTTACTGCTGTTGTTGCAGGAATTGTTTATAGTGTATGTTTGTATGTAGTGTGGAATGTTAGCAAAGGTCTTAACACGTGAATTAAGTCAAACAGAGAACAAAAACTAACATATTTACTATTAACTGTCTGGAATGGATTTATGCTGTCTTTAAGTTGAACTGGAGTGGTGATTGTGTTTGAATTAAGTCAAACAGAGAACAAAAACTAACATATTTATTATTAACTGTCTGGAATGGACTTATGCTGTCTTTAAGTTGAACTGGAGTGGTGATTGTGTTTTCTTAAATGACACCTAGCGGCCACAATAATCCAAGTTGGATGATGCGGACACTTCTGTTACTGCTGTTGTTGCAGGAATTGTTTATAGTGTATGTTTGTATGTAGTGTGGAATGTTAGAAAAGGTCTTAACACGTGAATTAAGTCAAACAGAGAACAAAAACTAACATATTTATTATCAACTGCCTGGAATGAACTTATGCTGTCTTTAAGTTGAACTGGAGTGGTGATTGCGTTTTCTTGAGTGACACCTAGCGGCCACAATAATCCAAGTTGGATGATGCGGACACTTCTGTTACTGCTGTTGTTGCAGGAATTGTTTATATTGTATGTAGTGTGGAATGTTAGAAAAGGTCTTAACAAGTGAATGAAGTCAAACAGAGAACAAAAACTAACATATTTACTATTAACTGTCTGGAATGGATTTATGCTGTCTTTAAGTTGAACTGGAGTGGTGATTGTGTTTGAATTAAGTCAAACAGAGAACAAAAACTAACATATTCATTATTAACTGTCTGGAATGAATTTATGCTGTCTTTAATTTGAACTGGAGTGGTGATTGTGTTTTCTTGAGTGACACCTAGCGGCCACAATAATCCAGGTTGGATGATGCGGACACTTCTGTTACTGCTGTTGTTGCAGGAATTGTTTATAGTGTATGTTTGTATGTTGTGTGGAATGTTAGCAAAGGTCTTAACAAGTGAATTAAGTCAAACAGAGAACAAAAACTAACATATTTATCATTAACTGTCTGGAATGGACTTATGCTGTCTTTAAGTTGAACTGGAGTGGTGATTGTGTTTTCTTGAGTGACACCACAATAATCCAAGTTGGATGATGCGGACACTACTGTTACTGGACACTTTGCCTTGGAGACTTTTTGTACGTGTGAGTAATTGTTTGACACTTGCTTACCGTATATATGGACTAATGTTACCGATGATGTCTCGCGAGCTTAGCCGCGGTGTAGCTGCTAGCTCTTGGTAGCCTACAGCCTAGCATGTCAAGGACTTTGGTAAAAACAACAAAAAAGAGGTCCTAAAAGCCGCCATCTTGTAGACAGTGTGTATATTAAAAGAGACAGCAGTGGTCAAAGAGTCGCTGGTGAGGAGAGAAACCAGAGCGCTGCTTGGAGACTCGCCTTGTTGTCCTGAGAGAAGTACGACAAGTTCACCCGACGTTCACGCGGCTGAGAAGTGGGATCTGATGGAGTCCTCTCGCAGCTGCCGGTGCTTCCCGGCGCCACATTCCTCCGCCAGTGCGCGGCGCTCGATGCTTATCCGGTAGTTTTTCCTGCAGAAGACCGAGGTCAGGGTGTACGTGGCACGACTTCCAAACACAACTCTGTCCCAGAAAGGTAAAATACTGAAAACATTCTTATAATATTACACACACAAAACAAGAAGGCATGGAAATAGTAAAAAAAATATATACATAAGAAATAAACTTTAGCAGGATTTATGATGCTGCAGAAGACATGTGGCTCTTTAGCGCCGCCCTAGTGGCTCCTTGGAGCCAACACATTCACACATACTGTATGCTTTTCTACACCAACATGCATCCATTTATTATTCAACTACTTCTTCTTCTTCAGATTTTGGCACGCTCTACCTTCCACATTTTTCACCCGATTCAACTGTTCGGGAATGGCGGGCTTTTCCTTGACAAATTCCAAAAATTCCCAGAATTCCAGGTTTTCCGGGACATTTTTCCCATTCAAAATGAATTGGCCATTTCTGAAACTTCCACCATTCCCACATTCTTCAACCTATTCAAACCATTCCACATTGGGGACGGCGTGGCACGGTTGGTAGAGTGGCAGTGCCAGCAACCTGAGGGTTCCTGGTTCGATCCCCAGCTTCTACCAACCTCGTCACGTCCTCTTAATCAGGACAAAAAAAACAAACTTGTTTTTTGAACTGGAAACATTTCCGAAATTCCAGGAATTCCGTAATACCATTTCTCAATTCAACATGTTACTACTTCAACATTTCTCCACCAATTTGAAACATTTCAACACCAACTATTTCAACGCATTCAATTTTTTTTTTACCATTTTCAAAAAAATTCCCGTTTTTTTCCCCCGAAATTCACAATTTTTTTTCTGAAATTCCCATTGAAATCAATGGGACATTTTTCAAAGTTCCACAATTCCCACATTTTATTATCTGATTCAAACTGTTCCAACTACAAAATATTCAGCCTATTAAAGAACTGTGTGCTCTACTTCAACAATTAAAAAAAAAAATTCCCGGATTTCCCATAATTCCTTTTTTTTTTTTTGCATTTCATTCAAAATGAATTGGCCATTTTTCATACTTCCACCATTCCCACATACTTCAACCCATTCAAACCATTCTACCTTCAACACATTGGGACGGTGTGGCGCGGTTGGGTATAACCCATTTGCCATTTATTTATTTTTCCAAGTTAAAAAAAAATTCCAGGATTTTCCAGAATTCCTGCTTTTCCAAAGCCCTATTTCCACCCTTTCTTCTGGCGACTACTCCTTCCACATCTTTTAGCCCACTTCAACTGTTCCACCATCAAAAAATTCCTCTTAATCAAACTTGTCTTTTGAACTGGAAAAATTCACGATTTTCCCGAAATTCCAGGAATTCCGTAATACCATTTCTCAATTCAACATGTTACTACTTCAACATTTCTCGACCGATTTGAAACATTTCAACAGCAACCATTTCATCTCATTCAGACCATTCAAGTTTTTTTTTTACCATTTTCAAAAAAATTCCCGCTTTTTTTCTGAAATTCCCAATTTTTTCTGAAATGGGACATTTTTCAAAGTTCCACAATTCCCACATTTTTTATCTGATTCAAACTGTTCCAACTACAAAATATTCAGCCTATTAAAGAACTGTGTGCTCTACTTTAACAATTAAAAAAAAAAAATTCCCGGATTTCCCATAATTCCTTTTTTTTTTTTTGGCATTTTCCCCGTTAAAAATGAATTGGCCATTTTTCAAACTTCCACCATTCCCACATTCTTCAACCTATTCAAACCATTCCACCTTCAACACATTGGGAGATGGCGTGGCGCGGTTGGGAGAGTGGCAGTGCCAGCAACCTGAGGGTTCCTGGTTCGATCCCCAGCTTCTACCAACCTTGTCACTTCCGTTGTGTCCTTGAGCAAGACACTTCACCCTTGCTCCTGATGGTGGTTAGGGCCTTGCATGGCAGCTCCCGCCATCAGTGTGTGAATGTGTGTGTGAATGGGTGAATGTGGAAATAGTGTCAAAGCGCTTTGAGTACCTTGAAGGTAGAAAAGCGCTATACAAGTATAACCCATTTACCATTTAATTATTTTTCCAAGTTCAAAAAAATGTCCAGGATTTTCCAGAATTCCTGCTTTTCCAGCCCTATTTCCACACTTTTTTCTGGCGACTACTCCTTCCACATCTTTTAACCCACTTTAAACGTTCCACCATCAAAAAAGTCCTCTTAATCAGGACAAAAAAACAAACTTAATCAGGACAAAAAAACAAACTTTTTTGAACTGGAAAAATTCCCGATTTTCCCGAAATTCCGTAATACCATTTCTCAATTCAACATGTTACTACTACAACATTTCTCCTCCGATTTGAAACATTTCAACACCAATTATTTCAAGTCATTCAGACTATTCAGTTGGTTTTTTTTTTTACCATTTTCAAAAATATTCCCACTTTTTTCCCAAAATTCCCAATTTTTTTCTGAAATTCCCATTGAAATCAATGGGACATTTTTCAAAGTTCCACAATTCCCACATTTTGTATCTGATTCAAACTGTTCCAACTACAAAATATTCAGCCTATTAAAGAACTGTGTGCTCTACTTCAACAATTTAAAAAGAAAATTCCCGGATTTCCCATAATTCCTTTTTTTTTTTTTTTGCATTTTCCCCATTCAAAATGAATTGGCCATTTTTCAAACTTCCACCATTCCCACATTCTTCAACCCATTCAAACCATTCTACCTTCAACACATTGGGGACGGCGTGGCGCAGTTGGGAGAGTGGCAGCAACCTGAGGGTTCCTGGTTCGATCCCCAGCTTCTACCAACCTCGTCACGTCCGTTGTGTCCTTGAGCAAGACACTTCACCCTTGCTCCTGATGGTGGTTAGGGCCTCGCATGGCAGCTCCCGCCATCAGTGTGTGAATGTGTGTGTGAATGGGTGAATGTGGAAATAGTGTCAAAGCGCTTTGAGTACCTTGAAGGTAGGAAAGCGCTATTCAAGTATAACCCATTTACCATTTAATTATTTTTCCAAGTTCAAAAAAATGTCCAGGATTTTCCAGAATTCCTGCTTTTCCAGCCCTATTTCCACCCTTTTTTCTGGCGACTACTCCTTCCACATCTTTTATCCCACTTCAAACGTTCCACCATCAAAAAATTCCTCTTAATCAAACTTGTCTTTTGAACTGGAAAAATTCCCGATTTTTCCGAAATTCCAGGAATTCCGTAATACCATTTCTCAATTCAACATGTTACTACTTCAAAATTTCTCGACCGATTTGAAACATTTCAACAGCAACCATTTCAACTCATTCAGACCATTCAAGTTTTCTTTTTACCATTTTCAAAAAAATTCCCGCTTTTTTCCCGAAATTCCCAATTTTTTCTGAAATGGGACATTTTTCAAAGTTCCACAATTCCCACATTTTTTTTATCGGATTCAAACTGTTCCAACTTCAAAATATTCAGCCTATTTAGGAATTGTGTGCTCTACTTCAACACTTCTAAAAAAAAAATTCCCGGATTTCCCATAATTCCTTTTTTTTTGTTGGCATTTTCCCCATTCAAATTGAATTGGCCAATTTTCAAACTTCCACAATTCCCACATTCTTCAACCTATTCAAACCATTCCACCTTCAACACATTCAACTCATCCTGGACATTCAAACTACCATTTTTCAGCATTCAACAAATTTCCAGGAATTCCCGTTTTTTGGTAACCTATTTCCACCGTTCTTAAGTTCAACTACTCTTTACACATTTTTTTTAATCTTATTTCAACCGTTCCACTGTCAAAACATTTTTCTTAGCCAGGACAAAAACCAAGTTGGTTAAGGAACTAGAAAAATTCCCGGTTTTCCCGAAATTCCAGGAATTCCTCAATTAAAAACGGTTACTAATTCAACATTTCTTGACCGATTTAAACAATTCCAACACCAACCAATTCAGCTCATTCAGGACATTCATGCTCCTAATCATTTTTTATTTTTTTTAAATCCCGCTTTTGCCAAAATTCCCATATTTCCAGGAAGTTCCCATTTAAATGAATTGGACATTTTTACAAGTTGCACAATTCCCACATTTTTCAACTTATTCAAACCATTCCAACATCAACACATTTCACTCATTCTGGACAATCAAACTACCACTTTCCCAAAGTCTAAACCAAATTCCGTTTTCCCTGGAAATTCTAACTCTTCAACATTTAAACTATTTCAGCGTTTAAACGATTTCAACATTCAAACCATTTCTACATTCATCCTACGTTCCATTAGCATTTCAAGTTCAGCGTCAGCTTTTCGACATTCAAACTATATTCTGTCAGAATTTCTGTTCAACTTCAGCATTGGAGCATTCACGCGCAATTCCTTCAGGAATTGCCTCATCTAGTGTGTTTTAATATTGTTTCTGTAAGAGAACAAACATGACACAAACCTTCCTAATTGTTATAAATCCCACTGTTTATATGAAACATGCTTCTCTGATGAGAGGATTTGGCCAACGCCGTTTTGTCCTACTAATTTGAACGCACCGTAGTGTGTTTACATGTACAACTTTCTCCGACGCTGCCACAGAAAGACGTGTTTTATGCCACTCCTTCTTTGTCTCATTTTGTCCAACAAACCTTTTATGCTGTGCTTGAATACACACAGGTGATCTTTGTTTATGTTATTGACTTGTTGGAGTGCTAATTACGCATAAGGTCAGTGCATTACTGCAAGCTAATCGATGCTAACATGCTATTTAGGCTAGCTGTATGTACATATTGCATCATTATGCCTCGTTTGTAGGTATATTTGAGCTCATTTAATTTTCTTATATCCTCGGTGTGTTTCATTTGTATTTGCATGTCTCATGACACATTATCTGTATGTAATATTGGCTGCATGTGTGATAGTTGTGTGTGCGCCATGTTGTTCCAGATGACAGCAAACGTTGAATCCATTAGAAGTCCTTTAAATTGGACACACCAAGTTTAACTTGGTCATTCTAAGCCAGTAATTTCCAGGAGTTATCTCACCCTCTGAGAAACCTCCGTTTTACTAAAATTTTTCAATGTTGTAAAAATGTGTGGAATAAATATTACATTTCAACATTTCCATCAACAAAGTCATTTTGATAGTAGGCTAATATAAACACATGTGTTGCCTTCATTATAAGACTTATGTAAGGCTTTTCATTTTTTGCAGCTCCAGACAGACTTTCTTTTTTGTATTTTTGGTCCAAAATGGTTCTTTCAACATTTTGAGTTGCCACAGATATTCTATCATGAAACACACAAATAAGTACTGTACCTTTAAGGAAGTGCTGCCAAACTAAACTCGGCGAGGGGCCTGATCTACTAAATGTCTGCGTCTACTATAACGCGGGCAAACTGGATGGCACACGCAAGGCTGATGTACTAAACTTGTGAGCGCAGGATCCCATCTCCTTATCGAGCAGAAAGAAACATTTAGCACAGGGGTGTCCAAAGTGTGGCCCCGGAGCCATTTGCGGCCCCAACAACAGTGAAAATGTCAGAAAAAAAGAGCAGAGAATCAGAACGCATTGAGAAAAGGCTAAAATGTTTTAGTTACCGTATTTTCCGGACTATAGAGCGCACCGGTATTTAAGCCGCACCACTAAAGTTTAGGTAAAATAAATGTTTTTCCATATATTAGCCGCGGATATATACAAACCCCGTTTCCATATGAGTTGGGAAATTGTGTTAGATGTAAATATAAACGGAATATAATGATTTGCAAATCATTTTCAACCCATATTCAGTTGAATATGCTACAAAGACAACATATTTGATGTTCAAACTGATAAACATTTTTTTTTTGCAAATAATCATTAACTTTAGAATTTGATGCCAGCAACACGTGACGAAGAAGTTGGGAAAGGTGGCAATAAATACTGATAAAGTTGAGGAATGCTCATCAAACACTTATTTGGAACATCCCACAGGTGAACAGGCAAATTGGGAACAGGTGGGTGCCATGATTGGGTATAAAAGTAGATTCCAGGAAATGCTCAGTCATTCACAAACAAGGATGGGGCGAGGGTCACCACTTTGTCAACAAATGCATCAGCAAATTGTTGAACAGTTTAAGAAAAACCTTTCTCAACCAGCTATTGCAAGGAATTTAGGGATTTCACCATCTACGGTCCGTAATATCATCAAAGGGTTCAGAGAATCTGGAGAAATCACTGCACGTAAGCAGCTAAGCCCGTGACCTTCGATCCCTCAGGCTGTACTGCATCAACAAGCGACATCAGTGTGTAAAGGATATCACCACATGGGCTCAAGAACACTTCAGAAACCCACTGTCAGTAACTACAGTTGGTCGCTACATCTGTAAGTGCAAGTTAAAACTCTCCTATGCAAGGCGAAAACCGTTTATCAACAACACCCAGAAACGCCGTCGGCTTCGCTGGGCCTGAGCTCATCTAAAATGGACTGATACAAAGTGGAAAAGTGTTCTGTGGTTTGACGAGTCCACATTTCAAATTGTTTTTGGAAACTGTGGACGTGGTGTCCTCCGGACCAAAGAGGAAAGAACCATCCGGATTGTTATAGGCGCAAAGTTGAAAAGCCAGCATCTGTGATGGTATGGGGGTGTATTAGTGCCCAAGACATGGGTAACTTACACATCTGTGAAGGCACCATTAATGCTGAAAGGTACATACAGGTTTTGGAGCAACGTATGTTGCCATCCAAGCAACGTTACCATGGACGCCCCTGCTTATTTCAGCAAGACAATGCCAAGCCACGTGTTACATCAACGTGGCTTCATAGTAAAAGAGTGCGGGTACTAGACTGGCCTGCCTGTAGTCCAGACCTGTCTCCCATTGAAAATGTGTGGTGCATTATGAAGCCTAAAATACCACAACGGAGACCCCCGGACTGTTGAACAACTTAAGCTGTACATCAAGCAAGAATGGGAAAGAATTCCACCTGAGAAGCTTAAAAAATGTGTCTCCTCAGTTCCCAAACGTTTACTGAGTGTTGTTAAAAGGAAAGGCCATGTAACACAGTGGTGAACATGCCCTTTCCCAACTACTTTGGCACGTGTTGCAGCCATGAAATTCTAAGTTAATTATTATTTGCAAAAAAAAAAAAAGTTTATGAGTTTGAACATCAAATATCTTGTCTTTGTAGTGCATTCAATTGAATATGGGTTGAAAATGATTTGCAAATCATTGTATTCCGTTTATATTTACATCTAACACAATTTCCCAACTCATATGGAAACGGGGTTTGTACGTTGTGGAATGTGTTATATACACAAAAATATTCTGTAAATGTTTATTTATTTCCGAACGGTGTCTGTAACGCGGCAGAAAAACGGCTGATCAAACAAAAGAGAAGTCATAGTCATGGAATCACTAGCCGCGCAAGCTAGCTCTCCAATCAGCTAAACAGACTCAATAACTCCACGGTGATGTTTTGGTGAATTTACTGAGGAATTTGTGAAAGTGAAACAATACAAAAAGAACGCCGTCGTAAGTTAATAATACTAACACAGACACTCGTAAACCTGTTAGCATGTTAGCTAATGCTAACGACGCTAGCTTGATTACATTACGGTAGCACGTACAAATATGCATGAAAACACTCCCACAGACATCACACATGGGACACTTTAGTAAGTAAGAATTGTTTTAGTTATATTGTAAAACTTACAAACGTTGCTTGGAGTGATGAATGACGAATCCATTCGAGTAGAAACGCTATGGACGGCTAAAGACTGACTTGTAGCTCCGGTTAAAAGCTCTGAACAGAAGGACACTACAGCACCTGCAGTGAGCGAACTCATCCAAAAGATGGCGCCATAGCACAAATAATAACACACCGAGTCAAGGTATTTGCTTGTTTTTTTTTTAAATTAAACTGTTTTTATTATGGCCACCAGCTGAGAAAAATCCTTAGATTAGCCGTACTGTTTTATAAGCTGAAGGGTTCAATTGCCGAAAAATAGTAGAAGTATTTTGTACTTTGTACACATGAATAGTACACACTATTTTATACTTTTTTACACACTAATAGTACACACTATTATATACTTTGTACACACTAATAGTACAGACTATTTTATACTTTTTACATACTAATAGTACACACTATTTTATACTTTTTACATACTAATAGTACACACTATTTTATACTTTTTACACACTAATAGTACACACTGTTATATATTTTGTACCCACTAATAGTACACATTTTATATTTAGTACACACTAATTGTACACACTATTTTATACTCTGTACACACTAATAGTACACACTATTATATATTTTGTACACACTAATTTATACTCTGTACACACTAATAGTACACGTTATTATATACTTTGTACACACTATTTTATACTCTGCACACACTAATAGTACACACTATTATATATTTTGTACACACTAATTTATACTCTGTAAACACTAATATTACACGCTATTATATACTTTGTACACACTAATAGTACACACTATTTTATACTTTGTACACACTAATGGTACACACTATTATATACTTTGTACACACTATTTTATACTTTGTACGCACTAAAAGTACACACTATTTTACACTTTGTACACACTAATAGTACACGTTATTATAAACTTTGTACACACTAATTGTACACACTATTTTATACTCTGTACACACTAATAGTACACACTATTATATATTTTGTACACACTAATTTATACTCTATAAACACTAATATTACACGCTATTATATACTTTGTACACACTAATAGTACACACTATTTTATACTTTGTACACACTAATGGTACACACTATTATATACTTTGTACACACTAATGGTACACACTATTATATACTTTGTACACACTATTTTATACTTTGTACGCACTAAAAGTACACACTATTATATACTTTGTACACACTATTTTATACTTTGTACGCACTAAAAGTACACACTATTTTACACTTTGTACACACTAATAGTGCACACCATTTTATACTTTGTACACACTAATAGTACACACTATTTTATACTCTGTACACTCTAATAGTACACATTATTTTATACTCTCTACACACTATTAGTACACACTATTTTACACTCTCATAGTACAGACTATTTTATATTCTCTACACACTAATAGTATACACTATTTTACACTTTGTAAACACTAATAGTACACACTACTTTATATGCTCTACACACTAATAGTACACACTATTTTATACTTTGTACACGCTAATAGTACACTATTATATACTTTGTACACACTATTTTATACTTTGTACGCACTAAAAGTACACACTATTTTACACTTTGTACACACTAATAGTGCACACCATTTTATACTTTGTACACACTAATAGTACACACTATTTTATACTCTGTACACACTAATAGTACACATTATTTTATACTCTCTACACACTATTAGTACACACTATTTTACACTAATAGTACAGACTATTTTATATTCTCTACACACTAATAGTATACACTATTTTACACTTTGTAAACACTAATAGTACACACTACTTTATATGCTCTACACACTAATAGTACACACTATTTTATACTTTGTACACGCTAATAGTACACTATTATATACTTTGTACACACTATGTTATACTTTGTACGCACTAAAAGTACACACTATTTTACACTTTGTACACACTAATAGTGCACACCATTTTATACTTTGTACACACTAATAGTACACACTATTTTATACTCTGTACACACTAATAGTACACATTATTTTATACTCTCTACACACTATTAGTACACACTATTTTACACTAATAGTACAGACTATTTTATATTCTCTACACACTAATAGTATACACTATTTTACACTTTGTAAACACTAATAGTACACACTACTTTATATGCTCTACACACTAATAGTACACACTATTTTATACTTTGTACACGCTAATAGTAGACTATTATATACTTTGTACACACTATTTTATACTTTGTACGCACTAAAAGTACACACTATTTTACACTTTGTACACACTAATAGTGCACACCATTTTATACTTTGTACACACTAATAGTACACACTATTTTATACTCTGTACACACTAATAGTACACATTATTTTATACTCTCTACACACTATTAGTACACACTATTTTACACTAATAGTACAGACTATTTTATATTCTCTACACACTAATAGTATACACTATTTTACACTTTGTAAACACTAATAGTACACACTACTTTATATGCTCTACACACTAATAGTACACACTATTTTATACTTTGTACACGCTAATAGTACACTATTATATACTTTGTACACACTAATGGTACACACTATTTTATAATTTATACACACTAATAGTAAACACTATTTTACACTTTTTACACACTAATAATACACACTATTTTATACTTTGTACACACTAATAGTACACACTTTTTTAAACTCTCTACACACTAATAGTAAACACTATTTTACACTTTTTACACACTAATAGTACACACTATCTTATACTTTGTACATGCTGTTACGCTTGGTGTTTCGAAAATAGTACTGTAGATCAGACCCTGTAAGTATAAAATACACAAAACGTAAACCTAGCAGGGAAGAAGTAGTATTCCATATTCTTACCTGAAGAAGTAGTAAACTATGATCTAGGAAGTAGTATTTGATCTTCTTACCTGAAGTAGTAAACTATGATCGAGGAAGTAGTATTTGATCTTCTTACCTGAAGAAGTAGTAAACTATGATCTAGGAAGTAGTATTTGATCTTCTTACCTGAAGAAGTAGTAAACTATGAGCATGACAGTTCCCAGAACAGTTCCCACGATGACACCGGTCAAAGCTGACAATCTAAGTCCACCTGTGCAGAAAAACAATCAATGATCTCAGCAAACACACGCATGTTGACAAGGAGGAAGTAAATATTGACAAGAAGGAAGTAAATAATGACCAGAAGGAAGTAAATATTGACAAGAAGGCAGTAAATATTGACAAGAAGGAACTAAATAATGACAAGAAGGAAGAAAATATTGACAAGAAGGAAGTAAATATTGATCATAAGGAAGTAAATATTGACAAGAAAGAAGAAAATATTGACAAGAAGGAAGTAAATAATTACAAGAAGGAAGTAAAAAAAAACAAGGGGGAAGTAAATAATGACAAGAAGGAACTAAATATTGACAAGAAAGAAGAAAATATTGACAAGAAGGAAGTAAATATTGATCATAAGGAAGTAAATAATGACAAGAAAGAAGAAAATATTGACAAGAAGGAAGTAAATAATTACAAGAAGGAAGTAAAAAAAACAAGGGGGAAGTAAATAATGACAATAAGGAAGTAAATAATGACAAGAAGGAAGTAAATATTGACAATAAGGAAGTAAATAATGACATGAAGGAAGTAAATATTGACAATAAGATAGTAAATATTGACAAGAAGGAAGTAAATATTGACAAGAAGGAAGTAAATATTGATCATAAGGAAGTAAATAATGACAAGAAAGAAGAAAATAATTACAAGAAGGAAGTAAAAAAAACAAGAGGGAAGTAAATAATGACAAGAAGGAAGTATATATTGACAATAAGGAAGTAAATAATGACACGAAGGAAGTAAATATTGACAAGAAGATAGTAAATATTGACAATAAGATAATAAATATTGACATGAAGAAAGTAAATATTGACAATAAGATAGTAAATATTGACAATAAGATAGTAAATGTTGACAAGAAGGAAGTAATTAATGACAAGAATGAAGTAAATATTGACAATAAGGAAGTAAATATTGACAAAAAAGAAGTACATTTTGACTAGAATGATGTAAATATTGACAAGAAGGAAGTAAATATTGACAAGAAGGAAGTAAATATTGACAATAAGATAGTAAATATTGATAAGAAGGAAGTAAATATAGACAAGAAAGAAGTACATTTTGACTAGAATGAAGTAAATATTGACAAGAAGGAAGTAAATATTGACAAAAAGGAAGTAAATAATGACAAAAAGGAAGTAAATAATGACAATAAGATAGTAAATATTGACAAGAACGAAGTAAATATTGACAAGAAAGAAGTACATTTTGACTAGAATAAAGTAAATATTGACAAGAAGAAAGTAAATAATGACATGAAGGAAGTAAATATTGACAATAAGATAGTAAATATTGACAAGAAGGAAGTAAATATTGACAAGAAGGAAGTAAATAATAACACGAAGGAAGTAAATATTGACAAGAAGGAAGTAAATATTTACAATAAGGAAGTAAATAATAACACGAAGGAAGTAAATATTGACAATAAGATAGTAAATGTTGACAAGAAGGAATTAAATATAGACAAGAATGAAGTAATTAATGACAAGAATTAAGTAAATATTGACAATAAGGAAGTACATTTTGACTAGAATGAAGTAAATATTGACAAGAAGGAAGTAAATATTGATCATAAGGAAGTAAATATTGACAAGAAGGGAGTAAATAATGACAAGAAGGAAGTAAATATTGACAAGAAGGGAGTAAATAATGACAAGAAGGAAGTAAATATTGATAAGAAAGTAAACAATGACCAGAAGAAAGTAAATATTGACAAGAAGGAAGTAACTATTGACAATAAAGAAGTAAATATTGACAAGAAGGAAGTAAAGGAGGTAAATAATGACTAGAAGGAAGTAAATATTGACAAAAAGGAAGTAAATATTGACAATAAAGAAGTAAATATTGACAAGAAGGAAGTAAATATTGACAATAAAGAAGTAAATATTGACAAGAAGGAAGTAAATATTGACAAGAAGGAAGTAAATATTGACAAGAAGGAAGTAAATATTGACAATAAAGAAGTAAATATTGACAAGAAGGAAGTAAATATTGACAAGAAGGAAGTAAATATTGACAATAAAGAAGTAAATATTGACTAGAATGAAGTAAATATTGACAATAAAGAAGTAAATATTGACAAGAAGGAAGTACATATTGACAATAAAGAAGTATATAATGACAAGAAGGAAGTAAATAATGACTAGAAGGAAGTAAATATTGACACTAAAGAAGTATATAATGACAAGAAGGAAGTAAATAATGACTAGAAGGAAGTAAATGTTGACAAGAAAGAAAATATTGACAAGAATGAAGTAAATATTGACAATAAAGAAGTAAATATTGACAAGAAGGAAGTAAATATTGACAATAAAGAAGTATATAATGACAAGAAGGAAGTAAATAATGACTAGAAGGAAGTAAATATTGACACTAAAGAAGTATATAATGACAAGAAGGAAGTAAATATTGACAAGAAGGAAGTAAATATTGACACTAAAGAAGTATATAATGACAAGAAGGAAGTAAATAATGACTAGAAGGAAGTAAATGTTGACAAGAAAGAAAATATTGACAAGAATGAAGTAAATATTGACAAGGAGAAGGTAAATTTTGACAAGAAAGAGAGTACATTTTGACAAGAAGGAAGTACATATTTACAAGAAGGTAGTAAACATTTACAAGCAGAAAGTAAATATTGACAAGAAGGAAGTAAATATTGACAAGAAGAAAGTAAATAAAGACAAGAAGAAAGTAAATATTGACAAGAAGGAAGTAAATATTTACAATAAGGAAGTAAATATTGCCAATAAATAATTAAATATTGACAAGAAGGAAGTACATATTGACAAGAGGGAAGTACATATTTACAAAAAGGAAGTAAATATTGTCAATAAGGACGTAAATATTGACAATTAGAAAGTAAATATTGACAAAAAGAAAGTAAATACTTACATGTAGTGTCTGAGATGTCAGGATGACTTCTCTGTATTTGTTCCAGAGTGAAGTGTTGATGTTTGAAGTTAGACAGCAGCTGCAAACTTTCATTTACACCAAAGTAATTGGCAACCACCTGCAATCAGACCATACACCCACACACACACACACACACACACACACACACACACACACACACACACACACACACACACACACACACACACACACACACACACACACACACACACACACACACACACATTTTTATGTATAGACAAATATTTAATCCTAAATCTTTAATATTTATTCCTGAATCTTTAATCTTAAATATTGAATACAAAATCTTGAATCCTAAATCCTCCAATGGAGACAAGCCAAGAGTTATTATTGTTTATTGTTCATCAAATCAAACATGACTTCATGTTTTAATACTTCATTCATCTTGTATTGGTACTAGGATCACAACAACATGCAAGAAATACTTCAATACCTGCTTTTTGCAGTATTGTCAGTACTTGCATGTAGTATTTGTGAATGAAGCAGGTCCAACACAAAGTATCCATGAATAAGAATGACTACTGTGAGAGGAAGTGATCAATATTGGATCTTTTTGCTCCTGACCTCATAAGTTCCTGCCTCAGCGTCGGTCATCGCCATCAAGGAGAAGTCGCCGTTTCTGTCCCCGTTGGCGTCCACGGACACCTGGCCAGCGATACCTGAGCGTCACATGACAGCCCTCACTCATCACTGTTGCCAGGATAACCACGACACTGTTGCCATGACAACCACAACGTTGTTGCCATGACAACCCATTGGTGACACTCACACAGTCAGTGTGTCCAAACACTAACATGTTTAACACACCAGTGTTAATTAAACACTACTATTGTTCACTACTGCAACTACTATTAACTGCTTGTATACTACAACTATTAATACTATTCACTACTTTTCTACTACTATGAACTACTTTTATACAACTATTACTAGTATTAACTACTTTTATACTACAACAACCACTACTACTGTTCTACTACTACTATTAATAACTACTTTTGAACTACTGCTGCTACTACTACCACCACTAGTCACTGCTACTAGTACTAACTACTTTCATCTTACTGCTACTACTAATACTATTCACTATGTTTCTACTAATACTATTATTAACTACTTTTATACTACTACTATTCACAACTTTTATACTATTACTGTTAATAAATAATACTACTACTACCACTACTACTATTACTATTCACTACATTTATACTACTACTACTATTAACTTATTTCATACTACTGCTACTACTAATACTATTCACTACTTTTCTCTTGGTACCACTACTAATATCTACTTTTATACTACTGTTTACTCATTTTCTACTACTATTACTACTACTAGTATTAACAACCTTTATACTACTGCTACTACTACTACTCACTACTTTTTATTACTACTATTATTATTAACTACTTTTATACTACTAATATTACTACTACTATTTACTACTCCAACTACTATTACCTACTTTTATACTACCACCATTACTAAGACAATTCACAAATATTCTACTATTACTACTACTACTACTTTTTTACTACTGCAACTACTATTCACTACTTTTCTACTATTAGCTAATTTTCTACTACTGCTACTACTACTATTGACTACTTTTCTACTATTACTACTACAACTATTCCCTACTTTTCTACAAACTGTACTATTACTACTCCTACTTTTCTATTACATCCTTCTATTGACTACTTTCAATTTGTATTACTACTATCAACTAATGTTGTACTATTACTCCTATTTACTATTACTACTACTACTATTACTATGGTGACTACTATCTACTATTACTACTATTTACTACTAATTACTTGTACTACTACTATTCACTAATACTACTACTATT
This sequence comes from Nerophis lumbriciformis, assembly GCF_033978685.3. Classification (NCBI taxonomy): domain Eukaryota; kingdom Metazoa; phylum Chordata; class Actinopteri; order Syngnathiformes; family Syngnathidae; genus Nerophis; species Nerophis lumbriciformis. Next base: position 13,927,756 of record NC_084567.2, on the reverse strand, counting down.
TACTATTACTGGAACTACAACTATGTATTATTTACTACTACTTATACTATTTCATATTACTAGTATTACTACTATTTACTATTACAATTACTACTACTATTTACTATTACTAGCACTACTGCTATTTACTATTACTAGTACTATTTACTATTACTACTACTACTCTTTATTACTAATAAGTATTACTATTACTGCTACTACTACTTCTTACTATTACTATTGCAACTACTATTTACTATTCCCAGTACTACCAATCTTTAACTAGTACCACTACAATTTACTATTATGAGTACTACTAATCTGCACTATTACGAGTACCACTACTGTTTACTATTACTAGTACTACTAAGCTTTACTATTACGAATACCACGACCGTTTACTATTACTTGTACTCCTAATATTTACTATTACTATTACAACTAATATTTACTATTACTAAAAAATAGTAGTAGTAGTATTAGTAGTAGAGAATAGTAGTAGTAGTCGTGATAATTGTGAATAGTAGTAGTAGTAGTCGTGAATATTAGTAGTAGAGAATAGTAGTAGTAGTTGTGAATAGTAGTAGTAGTAGTAGTAGTAGAGAATAGTAATAGTAGTTGTGAAATGTAGTATTAGTAGTAGTTGTGAATACCGGTAGTAGTATTAGTAGTAGTCATGAATAGTAGTAGTAGTAGTAGTCGTCGTGAATAGTATTATTAGTAGTAGTCGTGAATAGTAGTATTAGTAGTAACCGTGAATAGTAGTAGTAGTTGTGAATAGTAGAAGTAGTATCAGTAGTAGCTGTGAATAGTAGTAGTAGTCGTGAATAGTAGTATTAAAAGTAGCTGTGAATTGTAGTAGTAGTTGTGAATAGTAGTAGTAGTTGTGAATATTAATAGTAGAGAATAATAGTAGTACCGGTAGTTGTGAATAGTAGTAGTAGTTGTGAATATTAATAGTAGAGAATAATAGTAGTAGTTGTGAATAGTAGTAGTAGTTGTGAATATTAATAGTAGAGAATAATAGTAGTAGTTGTGAATAGTAGTAGTAGTAGTAGTAGAGAATACTAATAGTAGTTGTGAAATGTAATATTAGTAGTAGTTGTGAATACCGGTAGTAGTATTAGTAGTAGTAGTAGTCGTGAATAGTAGTAGTAGTAGTAGTAGTCGTGAATAGTATTATTAGTAGTAGTCGTGAATAGTAGTATTAGTAGTAACCGTGAACAGTAGTAGTAGTAGTTGTGAATAGTAGTAGTAGTCTTGAATAGTAGTATTAGTAGTAGCTGTGAATAGTAGTAGTAGTAGTCGTGAATATTAATAGTAGAGAATAATAGTAGTTGTTGTGAATAGTAGTAGTAGTAGTAGTAGAGAATAGTAATAGTAGTTGTGAAATGTAGTATTAGTAGTAGTTGTGAATACCGGTAGTAGTATTAGTAGTAGTCGTGAATAGTATTATTAGTGGTAGTCGTGAATAGTAGTAGTAGTAGTTGTGAATAGTAGTAGTAGTCTTGAATAGTAGTATTAGTAGAAGCTGTGAATAGTAGTAGTAGTCGTGAATAGTAGTATTAAAAGTAGCTGTGAATTGTAGTAGTAGTTGTGAATTGTAGTAGTAGTTGTGAATAGTAGTAGTAGTTGTGAATAGTAGTATTAAAAGTAGCTGTGAATTGTAGTAGTAGTTGTGAATAGTAGTAATAGTCGTGAACAGTAGTATTAGAAGTAGCTGTGAATAGTAGTATTAGTAGTAGTTGTGAATAGTAGTAGTAGTTGTGAATAGTAGTAGTAGTCGTGAATAGTAGTATTAGTAGTAGTTGAGTTCTATTGACTAAGATGCAGGTGAAGAATGTTGAAAATGTGGTACCTTCAAAAGTGGTATTCCACATGTGAGAATAATAGTATTAGTAGTAGTCGTGAATAGTAGTATTAGTAGTAGTCGTGAATAGTATTAGTTGTAGTAGATGAGTATTATCGACTAAGATGCAGGTGAAGAGTGTTGAAAGTGTCGTACCTTCAAAAGTGGTGTTCCACATGTGAGAATAATAGTAGTCGTGAATAGTAGTAGTAGTAGATGAGTACTATTGACTGAGATGCAGTGTTGAAAGTGTTGTAGTACCTTCAAAAGTGGTGTTCCACATGTGAGATATGATTTGTGTCCCATTCTTCTTACTGTAACCTTGCTTCATGGCGTCATGCAGAGCCACGGCGTAAAGCAGCAAAGCATCGTGGAATCCTTCCACAAACATGTTGACCTGATAATATCATATTATATATCATATCATCTATCATATATCATATCTCATCATATATTTTATCTCATATCATATCATATCATTGATCATATATTATATATCATATCATATATTATATCTCATATCATATCATTTATCATATCTCATACATCATATCATATATCATACCTCATATCATATAATATCAATATCATATCATATACCATATCTCATAATTTATTATATATCATATCTATATCAAATATCATATCATATATAATTTATCATATATCATATCTTATAATTGATCATATATCATATCATTTATATCATATCTCATAACTAATATAATTTATTATATATATCATATCATATATCATATATAATATCACTTATCATATCTAATATCATTTATCATATATCATATCATATAATTTATCTTATACCATATATCATGTATCATATGTCAATAATTTATCTTATACCATATATCATGTATCATATATAATAATTTATCATAAATCATATATCATATATCATGTCATTTATCATATAATTTATCAAACAGTATATCATATTATATCATATATCACATCTCATATATCATATCATTTATTATACATCATATCATATGTCATATCATGTCATATATCATATAATTTATCATATAACATATATATGATATATAAGTTTTCTTATATCATTTATCATATCATACATCATATCATATATCATAGCATTTATCATATCATATATATTATATATCATATCATATATCATACATCATAACATATCATATATAATGTATCATATATTCTATATCATATCATATCATAGCATTCATCATATCATATCATACATCATATATATTATATATCATATCATACATCATAACATATCATATATAATGTATCATATATCATATATTCTATATCATATCATATATCATAGCATTTATCATATCATATCATACATCATATATATTATATATCATATCATATATCATACATCATAACATATCATATATAATGTATCATATATCATATATTCTATATCATATCATATTATATAATATCATATCATATATCATATCATATATCACATCATATAATATATCATATCATTTATCATATATCACATCATATCATTTATCATATATCATATATAATATACCATGTCATATATCATAGCTCATATAACATATAATATATCATATCATATATCATACTTATATCTTATTATATATCCTATCATATAGCATATCATACGGCAGGGGTCACCAACGCGGTGCCCGCGGGCACCAGGTCGCCCGTAAGGACCAGATGAGTCGCCCGCTGGCCTGTTCTAAAAATAGCTCAAAGAGCAGCACTTACCAGTGAGCTGCCTCTATTTTTTACATTTTATTTATTTACTAGCAAGCTGGTCTCGCTTTTAATTCTAAGAGAGACAAAACTCAAATAGAATTTGAAAATCCAAGAAAATATTTTAAAGACTTGGTCTTCACTAACTGACAAAGAAACAGATAACAGATTTGGTGTCCAGTTCAAAGTGTGACATGATTTATTTAAAATTTTGAGAGTTGACTTTTGTATTTTACATGAGTTATTATTTGTACAAACATGGTGCAAAGTGATTCATGATTTGTTAAAAAATGTTAGTGGCTAGCTAGTTAAAATAGGATATTATGATTTCACAAGACTGTCTTAGAAGTGATCATTTGAAAATGTTCAATCTGAAAAATGTGCACTTAGAGAAAATATAAAAATAAAGTGTTGCATATTGATATTTATCTGTTTTTATATATATTTATTGGGAGAAATCATTAAGATAATCAGTGTTTCCACAAAGATAAATATAATTAATTATTAATAATAACATAGATTAAAGGTAAATTGAGCAAATTGGCTATTTCTGGCAATTTATTTAAGTGTGTATCAAACTGGTAGCCCTTCGCATTAATCAGTACCCAAGAAGTAGCTCTTGGTTTCAAAAAGGTTGGTGACCCCTGTCATACAGTATATCATATCATATATTATATACCATATCATGTATCATATCAATGATCATGTATCATATATCATACTTTAGTGTTGTATGTGATGCCAAGTAAGACTTGATGTTATCAATATTTACAGTATATACTTCAAATATAAAATGTACATTTCTTTCTGACATATTTATATCAAATACGAGGACGTCTGTATGTTTACAGTGTCTGTGTGTGTATATGCGTGTGTCTGTGTGTGTATATGCGTGTGTCTGTGTGTGTATACGTGCGTGTCCGATTGTGTATATGTGTGTGTGTCTTGATGTGTATATGCGTGTGTCTGTGTGTGTATACGTGTGTGTCTATACGTGTATACATGTGTCTGTTTGTGTGTGTCTATACGTGTATACATGTGAGTGTTTGTGTATATGTGTGTGTCTGTATGTGTGTGTGTCTGTATGTGTATAAGCATGTGTCTTTAAGTATATACATGTGTCTGTGTGTGTATTTGTGTTTCTGTATGTTTATATGTGTGTATATACTGTATGTGTTTGTCTGTACGTGTAACTGCGTGTGCCTGAGTGTGTATTTGGGTGTGTCTGAATGTGTGTATATGTGTGTCTGAGTATGTATATGCGTGTGTCTGTGTGTGTATATGTGTGTGTCTGTGTGTGTTTGTGTGTGTATACGTGCGTGTCTGTACGTGTATATGTGTGTGTGTCTGAATGTGTATATGCGTGTGTCTGTGTGTGTATACGTGTGTGTCTGGGTGTGTAATTGTGTGTGTCTGTATGTGTATCTGGGTGTGTAATTGTGTGTGTCTGTATGTGTATATGTGTGTGTCTGGGTGTGTAATTGTGTGTGTCTAAACGTGTAGATGTGTGTGTCTGAATGTGTATATGTGTGTATCTGTAAGTGTAATTGCGTGTGTCTGAATGTGTATTTGTGTGTGTTTGTAAGTGTATATGCGTGTGTCTGTGTGTGTAAATGTGTGTGTATACGTGTGTGTCTATACATGTGTCTGTTTGTGTATATGTGTGTGTATTTGTGTGTGTCTAAACATGTATATGTGTTTGTCTGAATGTGTATATGTGTGTGTCTATGTGTGTATACGTGTGTGTCTATACGTGTATACGTGTGTGTCTATACGTGTATATGTGTGTGTCTGTATGTGTATAAGTGTGTGTCTGTGTGTGTATTTGTGTGTGTCTAAACGTGTATATGTGTTTGTCTGAATGTGTATATGTGTGTGTCTGTACGGTACGTGTAATTGCGTGTGTCTGAATGTGTATTTGTGTGTGTTTGTATGTGTATATGCGTGTGTCTGTGTGTGTAAATGCGTGTGTCTGTGTGTGTATACGTGTGTGTCTATACGTGTATACGTGTGTCTGTTTGTGTATATGTGTGTGTCTGTATGTGTGTGTGTCTGCATGTGTATAAGCATGTGTCTTTAAGTATATATGTGTCTGTGTGTGCATTTGTGTGTGTCTGAATGTGTATGTACCGTATTTTCAGCACTATTAGCCGCACCTAAAAACCACAAATTTACTCAAAAGCTGACAGTGCGGCTTATAACCCGGTGCGCTTTATATATGGATTAATATTAAGATTCATTTTCATAAAGTTTCGGTCTAGCAACTACGGTAAACAGCCGCCATCTTTTTTCCCCGTAGAAGAGGAAGTGCTTATTCTTCTACGCAAGCAACCGCCAAGGTAAGCACCCGCCCCCATAGAACAGGAAGCGCTTCTTCTTCTACTGTAAGCAACCACCCGCCCGCGTAGAAGAAGAAGAAGCGCGCGGATATTACGTTTCATTTCCTTTGTGTGTTTACATCTGTAAAGACCACAAAATGGCTCCTACTAAGCGACAGGTTTCCGGTTCATGAAAAGACGCAATCTCTCCATCCGCACACGGACTACTATTTCACAGCAACTGCCTAAAGACTTTCAAGAAAAGCTGGCTACTTTCCGTGCATATTGTAAAAACAAGATAGCTGAAAAAAAGATCCGGCCAGAGAACATTATCAACATGGACGAGGTTCCACTGACTTTTGATATCCCTGTGAACCGCACTGTGGATACAACGGGAGCACGTACGGTGAATATTCGCACCACAGGGAATGAGAAGTCATCCTTCACTGTGGTTCTAGCTTGCCATGCTAATGGCCAGAAACTTCCACCCATGGTGATATTCAAAAGGAAGACCTTGCCAAAAGAGACCTTTCCAGCCGGCGTCATCATAAAAGCTAACTCGAAGGGATGGATGGATGAAGAAAAGATGAGCGAGTGGTTAAGGTAAGTTTACGCGAAGAGGCCGGGTGGCTTTTTTCACGCAGCTCCGTCCATGTTGATATACGACTCCATGCGCGCCCACATCACGCTGGTTTTTAATATATTATTAAAGTTTGACTGACCTATCTGACTGTTTTTTTGACATTCCTTTAGCGCAGTTAGATGCGGCTTATAACACGGGGCGGCTTATAGGTGGACAAAGTTTTGAAATATGCCGTTCATTGAAGGCGCGGCTTATAACCCAGGGCGCCTTATGGTGCGGAAAATACGGTATATGTGTGTCTGTATGTGTATATACTGTATGTGTTTGTCTGTACGTGTAATTGCGTGTGCCTGAGTGTGTATTTGTGTGTGTCTGTGTGTGTATATACGTGTGTGTCTGTATGTGTGTGTCTGTATGTGTATATGCGTGTGTTTGTGTGTATACGTGCGTGTCTGTATGTGTATATGTGTGTGTGTCTGAATGTGTAAATGCTTTGTCTGTGTGTATATACACGTGTGTCTGTGTGTGTATATGTGTGTGTCTAAACGTGTAGATGTGTGTGTCTGAATGTGTATGTGTGTCTGTACGTTTATTTGCGTGTGTCTGAATGTGTATTTGTGTGTGTTTGTATGTGTATATGCGTGTCTGTGTGTGTCTGTGTGTGTATACGTGTATACGTGTGTCTGTTTGTGTATATGTGTGTGTCTGTATGTGTGTGTGTCTGTATGTGTATAAGCATGTGTCTTTAAGTATAGATGTGTGTCTGTGTGTGTATTTGTGTGTGTTTGAATGTGTGTCCGAATGTGTATACGTGTGTGTCTGTATGTGTATATACTGTATGTGTTTGTCTGTACGTGTAATTGCGTGTGCCTGAATGTGTATTTGTGTGTGTCTGAATGTGTATATGTGTGTCTGTGTGTGTATATGTGTGTGTCTGTGTGTATAGGTGTGTGTCTGTACGTGTATATGTGTGTGTCTGCATGTGTATATACTGTATGTTTGTCTGTACGTGTAATTGCGTGTGCCTGAGTGTGTATTTGTGTGTGTCTGAATGTGTATATGTGTGTCTGTGTGTGTATATGTGTGTGTGTATATGCATGTGTCTGTGTGTATAGGTGTGTGTCTGTATGTGTATACGTGTGTGTCTGTGTATGTATACGTGTATATATGTGTGTGTCTATGTGTATAGGTGTGAGTCTGTATGTATATACGTGTGTCTGTACGTATATATGTGTGTGTCTGCATGTGTATATGCGTGTGTCTGTATGTGTCTACGTGTATATATATGTG
>NC_084567.2:13807500-13915000 GCF_033978685.3 Nerophis lumbriciformis | reverse complement strand
GGGATTCTGGGTATTTGTTCTGTTGTGTTTATGTTGTGTTACGGTGCGGATGTTCTCTCGAAATGTGTTTGTCATTCTTCTTTGGTGTGGGTTCACAGTGTGGCGCATATTTGTAACAGTGTTAAAGTTGTTTATACGGCCACCCTCAGTGTGACCTGTATGGCTGTTGATCAAGTATGCCTTGCATTAATTTGTGATGAGAACAGCCAGTAGATATTATGTGACTCGGACGGCACACACGCAAAGGAAATGCCTTTAAGGTTTATTGGCGCTCTGTACCTCTCACTACGTCCGTGTACACAGCGGCAGCCCGATATTATCGGACATCCCTAAATAAAATATATATATGTATGATGATAATAAAATATATATGAATATAATAATATATATGTATGATGATAATAAAATAAACAGCTGAGATAGGCTCCAGTACCCCCCGCGACAAGGGACAAGCGGTAGAAAATGGATGGATGGAAAATATATATATGTTTACGTACAGTTGCACAGTCGCTGCAGTGTGTGAGTCCGAGTCCTTGGCTGGCCTTCTTCATTTCCACAGAGAAGTTCTCAAAGTCGGGCTTGAGCGTCCTCAGCAGCGTCACCGTGTTCAAATATGCGAAGGCTTGTCGAGCGTCGTCGTCCATCTTGTCTCCTCGCCGCCACGAACCGTTGCCTGGCAACACACCACATGACCACATGAGGATATTGAGTAATTACACTTTTAATACTTTACTTTAATACAACTTTTATATCAATAAATCAACTTTAAAAATCTACTTTGAACTTTTAAAGTAAACTTTTTTGTAAGTCAACTTTTTAAAATAACATTTCATCAACTTTTTAAAATCTACATTAAATCAATATTAACTAAACTTTTTTAAATGAACATTAAATCAACTTTTTTAAATCAATATTTCATCATCTTTTCAAAATCAATTTTTTATATATTTTTTAAATGAACATTAAATCTACTTCTTAAAGTCAACATTAAATCCATATTTAATCAACGTTTTAAATCGTAATTACCGGTAAAACATTTTTTTAATATCAACAACAAATCAACTTTTTTCAAATTTACTTTTTTAAATGAACATTAAATCTACTTCTTACAGTCAACATTAAATCAATATTAAATCCATATTTGATCAACATTTTAAATCAACATTAAATCATCATTAAATCATTTTTTCAATATCAACATTAAATCAACTTTAATTCAACAACAAATCAACTTTTTATTTTGTTTACATTTTTAAATTAACATTAAATCAACTTAATATGATATCTACTTTTTTAAAATAAACTTTTTAAAATTAACATTAAATCTACTTTTTTTTAAATCAACATTTTTAATTACTATTGAATCAACTTTTTTTAAATCAACATTAAATCAATATTAAATCAACTTTTAAAAATGAACAATAAATCAACTTTTTAAAATCAGCATTTAATCAACTTTTTAAAATCAACTTTTTTAAATGAACATCTAATCTACTTTGTAAAATGACTTTTTTAAATTAACATTAAATCCACTTTGTAAAATGACTTTTTTAATTGAACATTAAATTAACTTTTTAAAAATTACATTAAATCTACTTTTTAAATTAACATGAAATCAACTTTTTAAAATCGACATTAAATCAATACTACATCAACTTTTTAAAATAAACATTATATGAATATTTAATCAACTTTTAAATGAAAATTAAATCAACATTAAATCAACTTTAAAAAAAAAAGAACATTAAATCAACTTTTTCAATTCAACATTAAATCAACTTTTTAAATGAACGTTGAATCAACTTTTTAAAATCAACATTAAATCAATATTAAATCAACTTTTTTAAATGAACATAAAATCAACTTCTTAAAAATTTGGTTTTTTAAATCAAATTTAAATCAACTTTTTTAATTAACATTTCATCAACTTTTTTAAATTAACATTTCATCAACTTTTTTAAAACAACTTTTTTAAATTAACATTTCATCAACTTTTTTAAATTAACATTAAATCAACCTTTTTAAATCAACATTTCATCAATTTTTTAAAAGCAACTTTTTTTTAAATTACATTTTAAAAACATTACATCAACTTTTTAAATTTAAATTAAATTAACTTTTTAAATTAACATTAAATCAAATTTCTAAAATCAACATTTCATCAACTTTTTTAAATGAACATTAAATAAACTTTTTAAAATCGACATTAAATCCATTTTAAATCAACTTTATTAAATGAACATTAAATCCACTTTGTAAAAGTACTTTTTAAAATGAACATTAAATAAACTTTTTAAAAATTACATTAAATCTACTTTTTAAATGAACATTAAATCAACTTTTTAAAATCGACATTTAATCAATACTACATCAACTTTTAAAAATCAACATTATATGAATATTTAATCAACTTTTTAAATGAAAATTAAATCAACATTAAATCAACTTGAAAAAAAACAAAACATTAAATCTACAATTTCAATTCAACATTAAATCACTTTTTTAAATTAACATTGAATCAACTTTTTAAAATCAACATTAAATCAATATTAAGTCAACTTTTTTAAATGAACATAAAATGAACTTCTTAAAAATTTAGTTTTTTAATCAAAATGAAATCAACTTTTTTAAATCAACATTTTATCAACTTTTTAAAATTAACATTAAATCAACCTTTTTAAATCAACATTTCATCAACTTTTTTAAAATTAAAATTAAATCAACTTTTTAAATTAACATTAAATCAATATTACATCAAGTTGTTTAAATCAACAATAAATCAACTTTTTAAATCAACAATACACTTTTTTAATTCAACAAAAAATTTACTTTTTTAAATCAACTTATTTTAAATTTACATTTTAAAATGAACATTAAATCCACTTCAATATTATATCTACTTTTAAATACACTTTTTAAAATCAAATCAATTGAGTCAACTTTGTATAAGTATTTTTTAAATTAACGTTAAATTAACTTTAAAATCTCCATTAAATCCATTTTTAAATCAACTATTTTACATCAACATTCAATGATGATGACAAGATGGCATGATGATGACATGGTGATGACATGATGATGATGACATGGTGATGGCATGATGACGTTATGATGATGGCATGATGACAACATGGTGATGATGACATGATGATGGCATGATGACGTTATGATGATGGCATGATGACGACATGGTGATGATGACATGATGATGACATGATGATGGCATGATGATGATGACATGGTGATGGCATGATGATGATGACGTGGTGATGGCATGATGGTGACATGGTGATGACATTATAATGGCATGATGATGAAGATGATGGCATGATGATGACATGATTATTCACCGTAAGAGGAGGCGTTGAAGAGTTCGATGTTAAAGAACATGTGAGTTCCGCTGGTCAGACGTCTCCTGTGAGCAGCTAGCATTATTTCTCTGATGTTGTTGGCGTCCATGCAGAAGATGATGACTGCAGCAAGAGACAAGATGTCATGCTAACAACATACATCACGACAAGACACGATCGTGTCATGTTAACATCATACATCATGACATGACATCATTGTGTCATGCTAACAACATACTTCAAATAAAAATAATTTATGACTCATTTTTAACACTTAATGAGTGGGGGACCCTGTTGGGTCTCTGAGAATTTTAGTGTTAAGTCATTGTTAAAAAAAAAATTTTTTGACGTAAAATCTTTGTTTTTATGAATTATTGACCTATTTAAGGCTCCAATTACTTCACATCAAATATTACACTTTGAAATATTTTTGGGCAAAAATATATCATATTTTGTGTGTTTGCCATAAAAACCAAAAATGTAAAAAATGACAAAAATGTCAAAAAACAACAACAAAAATAATAAAAAATTATAATCGACGGATAGATCTGAAGTTGATCTCAAGACTTAAGTGTTGAAGGTAAAAAAATAATCATGTATGACTTATTTATTATCACTTTTACAAGTGAGGGACCTTTTCGGGTCCCTGAGAATTTTTGTGTGTTTTTAATTTTTTTTTTTTAAATGAAATAAAATCTTTGTTGTTATGAATTATTGACATATTTAAGTCTCCAATTACATCACATCAAATATTACACTTTGAAATATTTGGTGTCTGCCATAAAAAACAATGTTTACTATGACATAAATAGCATATAAACAAACAAATATATATATATATATATATATATATATATATATATATATATATATATATATATATATATATATATATATATATATATATATATATATATATATATATATATATATATATATATATATGTGTGTGTGTGTGTGTGTGTGTGTGTATACTAGGGTTGTCCCGATACCAAAATGTATTTCAATACTTTTCTAATTAAAGGGGACCACAAAAAAAGGCATTATTGGCTTTATTTTAACAAAAAATCTACAAGAAAAATATGTTTGTTATTGCAATAAAAGAACACTTAACATACTAGACAACTTGTCTTTCAGTAGTAAGTAAACAAACAAAGGCTCCTAATTAGTCTGCTGACGTATGCAGTAACATATTGTGTCATTTTATTTTGTCAACATTATTCAACTGCTTGTTCATTTCCTGTTAATATCTGCTTACTTCCTGTTTCAACGTGTTCCATCTACAATTCTGTTAAAATGTAATAATCACTTATTCTTCTGTTTGTTTGATACTTTACATTAGTTTTGGATGATACCACACATTTAGGTATCGATACGATACCAAGTAGTTACAGGATCATACATTGGTCATATTCAAAGTCCTCATGTGTCCAGGGACGTATTTCATGAGTTTATAAAAATAATATGAATTTTTTTTAAAAGGAAAAAAAGATTTTGTGACAATACTAAATATTGATGAAATCATAATAGTATCGAGTAGATACGCTCTTGTACTTGAATTTTTTAAAAAGGAAAAAAATATTTTGTGACGATAAAAAATATTGATGCAATCATAGTAGTATCGAGTAGATACGCTCTTGTACTTGGTATCATTACAGTGGATGTTAGGTGTAGATCCACCCTTTTGTTTACATTGAGGGGTGCTAGCTTGCTGTTAGCGGTTAGCTATTAAATCCTCCTACGGTGTGTAGTGAAGCATTTCTTGGAAGAAACGTACTTTATTCGGTTTCTTGCCTCCATCAAGCCAAAGGCTCCAAGGTAGTTATTTGCAGACGTATAAAGAATGAAAAAGGTTCCTCTGAAAGACACGACTCAGCCTGCAAGCCACCGACGGAGCTCTCAGCCCTCAACATGTCTTTGGAGAAAAGAGCAGGTGATGGAGCAATAAGTACTTGTATTCAGTAAGCAGTAAGTACTTGTATTCAGTAAGCAGTAGGTACTTGTACTGTATACGTAACCGAAGAAATCGTACCTTTCTGCAAACCAGAATGTCTATTCTTCTATTTAGTTCAAGAACGGTAAAGTCTTATTTTATGAAAATCTAGGTCCAGACGGGGTTTTGAAAGTTGAGTTTCACAAGACGTCTGCTGGCCTCAGCTTCAGCCTGGATGGGGGAAAGTCCTCAAGTCATGGAGACAAGCCTCTAACTGTGAAACGCATATTCAAAGGTGATATTGGGGGGTTAACGTCCCGGCACGTCATATTTATACGCCGGTTTTAAGGTGGCGCCAAAACGTGTTTGATACCCTCTCCGGGTCGGTGATGACAGCCTGCCCCAAGTGGAGGAGTCCAAGTACCACGAGGTCTTGGGAAAGACGGCTCACCAGGTGATGCGGACTCTGCATCGAGCCATCTTGGTCCCGAAGCTTTCAAAATACGGACTGAAAGGGCAAGATTGCGGGTACAAGTGACCGAAATGACTTTCCTCAGTAAAGTGGCCGGGCTTCCCTTAGGATTAAGGTCCCTTCTACACTAAGGTTATCCAGGGTAAATCCCAACTAACCTTATCCTTGTCCACACACACACACACAATGGTCGCGACCTAATATGCTTGCACGGAAAATGCGCACGTCATAGTCACCTCCAGTGTTGCTTTGTGTGCAAGTTCTTAAATTTAACTTATCTGAACAATATCCAGTGTTGTGGTATTTCAATTAACTGGAATCCAGTGTGCAGTGGGGCCCTATTGTAGTGAATCACACCTCAGACATCATTAATTTATCAAATCATTAATCAACACATGTACACAATGTGACGAAGAACATTTGACAACAATCAATCTAGGGATCTAGATATCTGGTCAAGACACTCCTCACTCTTTTGCCTTCACCTTCATTGTCCATTCCTTTTTGGTGACTTTATATACTCTGGACCTAGACGTTGAGTCCGCGACATACATGGCGGACAATAACTGATACAGTCTGCTTCGCCAGTCCAAAAGCATTTGCCGTTTTCCGTAGTCTTCCCTTGTTGGCCAGCAAATACAAAGCATACGCTACCTTTTTATCACATCCACGGAAGCCCGCATTCTCGTTGACTCTCCTTCGACAAATGGACAAAGTTTTTCGGTAAGTAGAATCCCAGCTGACCTGGACATTGGAAAGTTCTCTTGCCGTCTGAGAAGTGTCGTATCCCAAATAGCTGCAATCGCTTTCTCTTAAGGTATTCATGTGTGATTTCCACGAACGTGAAGTAAAAACACGGGCATGTCTGGATGACTCGCCTCCATATTTCCAGTGGGTAGCTCCGAGTTACAAAACCGCTTTATCATGAAGCTGGCTGTGGCGCCTTCTTTCTGACGTCACTTCCTGTCCGAACTCAGTTTGTAAACGATCAATGAGTCCATATAAAGCTAAGAGCCGGAGATTCAAGAAATACACGGCGCACTTACCCGTGTAAAAAATTATCTAAGGAGGGGAAACTTAAACGATGGTTTAGTGTGGCTGAAACGAGGCTTAGGCTAAATAATTATTCGTTTAAGGGGTTATCCATAGTCTTCCCTAGACGGCCAGGTAACACAAAGCACACGCTACCTTTTTTAATCACATCCACGGGAGCCCGCATTCTCGTTGACTCTCCTTCTACTAATGGACAAAGTTTTTCGGTAAGTAGAATCCCAGCTGACCTGGACATTGGAAAGTTCTCTTGCCGTCTGAGAAGTGTCGTATCCCAAATAGCTGCAATCGCTTTCTCTTAAGGTATTCATGTGTGATTTCCACGAGCGTCTGAACATGTAGAAGTAAAAACACGGGCATGTCTGGATGACTCGCCTCCATATTTCCGAGTTACGAAACCGCTTTATCATGAAGCTGGCTGTGAAGCGTTCTGACGTCACTTCCTGTCCGAACTCAGTTTGTAAACGATCAATGAGTCCATATAAAGCTAAGAGCCGTAGATTCAAGAAATACACGGCGCACTTACCCGTGTAAAGAATTATCCAAGGAGGGGAAACTTAAACGATGGTTTAGTGTGGCTGAAACGAGGCTTAGGCTAAATAATTATTCGTTTAATGGGTTATCCGGCTTCGCCGTTTTCCGTAGTCTTCCCTCAACGGCCAGGTAATACAAAGCACACGCTACCTTTTTTTAATCACATCCACTGGAGCCCGCATTCTCGTTGACTCTCCTTCGACAAACGGACAAAGTTTTTCGGTAAGTAGAATCCCAGCTGACCTGGACATTGGAAAGTTCTCTTGCCGTCTGAGAAGTGTTGTATCCCAAATAGCTGCAATCGCTTTCTCTTAAGGCAGACCTGGGCATTCTGCCGCTCGCTGGCCACATCCGGCCCTTTGTGCGTTCCTGTCCGGCCCGCGTGAGGCCAATCATAAATTACAAAATAAATTTAAAAAAGTATCTATGTCGAGTGTGCAATACAACGGTACTGCTTTTGTTTTGAAAAGCGTTATTTGTATTACTTCCGTGTGGACGTATGCGCGTGCGTGATCGTGAGTGAATGTGAACAGCGGCAATCACAAATTACAAAATAAAGTTTAAAAAACATCTACGTCATGTGCGCAATACAACTGTGCTGCTTTTATTTTGAAAAGTGTTATTTATGGACGTATGTCCGTGTGTAACCTGTGAGTGAAGGTGCACAGCGACAAGTGGTGCACGGTTTACACCCGAGACGCTAAAAAGAGAAAAGTTGATGACGAATGTTTTCAACAAGACATGGACTGCCAAGTATTTCTTTACAGAAATTAAAGGTAAAGCCGTGTGCTTAATTTGTGGTACACAGATTGCTGTGTTTAAAGAATATAATTTGAATCGCCACTACATGACGAAGCACGAGGAAAAATAGCGGAATCTGTCTGATGAAGCGCGCGCAAGGGAGGCTGATGCGGTGATGGTAAAACTGCAAACCCAACAAGGACTTTTTGCCAAATTTCACAACCCCAGAGATGCAGCCATCAGGACAAGTTTCGTCATTTCTCACAAAATCGCCAGAAAAAGTAAGGCGTTTTCTGACGGAGAGTTTATTAAGGAGTGCTTATTGGACTCTGTTGCGCTGATATGCCCGGAAATTTGGAGTTTCAGCTGAAGAACAGAACGGCCGACTTTGACTGTTTTTCGCTGGCTTTGGATGAGAGCTGCGATGTACGTGACACCGCCCAGCTGCTCATCTTCTTACGTGGGATAACTGCAGACTTTCAAATCACAGAAGAGCTGGCAGCCATGCAGTCAATTAAAGAGACAACCACAGGTAATGACTTCTTCACAGAGGTAAATGCGTGTTTGGACATGTTAGGACTGAAATGGGACAAGCTGGCAGGTGTGACAACAGATGGTTGTCCAAATCTGACGGGGAAAAATGTTGGACTTTTAAAGAGGATGCAGGATAAACGTTAAATTAACCCTGTGCAGAAATTGACATTTTTGCATTGTATTATACATCAGGAAGTGTAGTGTAAGACAGTGTTAAAGGGGAACATTATCACAATTTCAGAAGGGTTAAAACCATTAAAAATCAGTTCCCAGTGGCTTATTTTATTTTTTGAAGTTTTTTTCAAAATTTTACCCATCACGCAATATCCCTAAAAAAAGCTTCAAAGTGCCTGATTTTAACCATCGTCCGATCATTACCTTATAAAATTTGAAGTTCTGACTCATTGTCAACAAACTAATAATAATAACTACTATAGCAGCCGCAACATTAATGCTGCCACAACGATGACTCTTGCTGGCCTACTGCCTTCGGTATTGGCACCATTCCCAAATTATGTCGGATCTATTGATAACCTCACTAACAACTTTAACGACGCCCTACGCGACACCATTGATAGTATAGCACCGCTAAAGCTTAAAAGAGCCCCTAAAAGGCGCACCCCATGGTTTACAGAAGAAACTAGAGCCCATAAATTATCATGTAGAAAGCTGGAACGCAAATGGCGCGCTACTAAACTTGAGGTTTTCCATCAAGCATGGAGTGATAGTTTAATAACTTATAAACACATGCTTACCCTAGCTAAAGCTAAATATTACTCAAATCTTATCCACCTCAACAAAAATGATCCGAAATTTTTGTTTAGTACAGTAGCATCGCTAACCCAACAAGGGACTCCTCCCAGTAGCTCCACCCACTCAGCAGATGATTTTATGAATTTCTTTAATAAGAAAATTGAACTCATTAGAAAGGAGATTAAAGACAATGCATCGCAGCTACAACTGGGTTCTATTAACACAGATACGACTGTATCTACGAAGGATACCGCCCTCCAAAATAGTTTCTCTCTCTTTGATGAAATAACACTAGAGGAATTGTTAAGATGTGTCAATGGGACAAAACAAACAACATGTTTACTTGACCCATTTCCTGGGAAACTTATTAAGGAGCTTTTTGTATTATTAGGTCCATCAGTGCTAAATATTATAAACTTATCACTTTCCTCTGGCACTGTTCCACTAGCATTCAAAAAAGCGGTTATTCATCCTTTGCTCAAAAGACCTAACCTTGATCCTGACCTCATGGTAAACTACCGGCCGGTGTCCCACCTTCCGTTTATCTCGAAAATCCTCGAAAAAATTGTCGCACAGCAGCTAAATGAACACTTAATGTCTAACAATCTCTGTGAACCTTTTCAATCCGGTTTCAGGGCAAATCACTCTACGGAGACAGCCCTCGCAAAAATGACTAATGATCTACTGCTAACGATGGATTCTGATGCGTCATCTATGTTGCTGCTTCTTGATCTTAGCGCTGCTTTCGATACCGTCGATCATAACATTTTATTAGAGCATATCAAAACACGTATTGGTATGTCAGACTTAGCCTTGTCGTGGTTTAACTCTTATCTTACTGACAGGATGCAATGCGTCTCCCATAACAATGTGACCTCGGACTATGTTAAGGTAACGTGCGGAGTCCCTCAAGGTTCGGTTCTTGGCCCTGCACTCTTTAGTATTTACATGTTGCCGCTAGGCGACATCATACGCAAATACGGTGTTAGCTTTCATTGTTATGCTGATGACACCCAACTCTACATGCCCCTAAAGCTGACCAACACGCCGGATTGTAGTCAGCTGGAGGCGTGTCTTAATGAAATTAAACAATGGATGTCCGCTAACTTCTTGCATCTCAACACTAAGAAAACGGAAATGCTGATTATCGGTCCTGCTAAACACCGACATTTATTTGATAATACCACCTTAACATTTGACAACCAAACAATTACACAAAGCGACTCAGTAAAGAATCTGGGTATTATCTTCGACCCAACTCTCTCCTTTGAGTCACACATTAAGAATGTTACTAAAACGGCCTTCTTTCATCTCCGTAATATCGCTAAAATTCGTTCCATTTTGTCCACTAGCGACGCTGAGATCATTATTCATGCGTTCGTTACGTCTCGTCTCGATTACTGTAACGTATTATTTTCGGGTCTCCCTATGTCTAGCATTAAAAGATTACAGTTGGTACAAAATGCGGCTGCTAGACTTTTGACAAGAACAAGAAAGTTTGATCATATTACGCCTATACTGGCTCACCTGCACTGGCTTCCTGTGCACTTAAGATGCGACTTTAAGGTTTTACTACTTACGTATAAAATACTACACGGTCTAGCTCCATCCTATCTTGCCGATTGTATTGTACCATATGTCCCGGCAAGAAATCTGCGTTCAAAGAACTCCGGCTTATTAGTGATTCCCAGAGCCCAAAAAAAGTCTGCGGGCTGTAGAGCGTTTTCTATTCGGGCTCCAGCACTATGGAATGCCCTCCCGGTAACAGTTAGAGATGCTACCTCAGTAGAAACATTTAAGTCCCATCTCAAAACTCATTTGTATACTCTAGCCTTTGAATAGCCCCCCTTTTTTAGACCAGTTGATCTGCCGTTTCTTTTCTTTTCTCCTCTGCTCCCCCCTATCCCTTGTGGAAGGGGTGACACACAGATCCGGTGGCCATGGATGGGGTGCTGGCTGTCCGGGGTCGGGACCCGGGGTGGACCGCTCGCCTGTATATCGGTTGGGAACATCTCTGCGCTGCTGACCCGTCTCCGCTCGGGATGGTTTCCTGCTGACCCCACTGTGGACTGGACTCTTACTGTTATGCTGGATCCACTATGGACTGGACTCCCACAATATTATGTTAGACCCACTCGACATCCATTGCATTCGGTCTCCCTAGAGGGGGGGGGGTTACCCACATATGCGGTCCTCTCCAAGGTTTCTCATAGTCATTCACATCGACGTCCCACTGGGGTGAGTTTTTCCTTGCCCTTATGTGGGCTATACCGAGGATGTCGTTGTGGCTTGTGCAGCTCTTTGAGACACTTGTGATTTAGGGCTATATAAATAAACATTGATTGATTGATTGATATACACCCGTCCATTTTCCTGTGACGTCACACAGTGATATACAATACAAACAAACGTGGCGGATAGAACAGCAAGATATAGCGACATTAGCTGGGATTCAGACTCGGATTTCAGCGGCTTAAGCGATTCAACAGATTACGCATGTATTGAAACGGATGGTTGTAGTGTGGAGGCAGGTAGCGAAAACGAAATTGAAGAAGAAACTGAAGCTATTGAGCCATATCGGTTTGAACCGTATGCAAGCGAAACCGACGAAAACGACACGACAGCCAGCGACACGGGAGAAAGCGAGGACGAATTCGGCGATCGCCTTCTAACCAACGATTGGTATGTGTTTGTTTGGCATTAAAGGAAACTAACAACTATGAACTAGGTTTACAGCATATGAAATACATTTGGCAACAACATGCACTTTGAGAGTGCAGACAGCCCATTTCAGGGCTGTCTGCTTGCGAGTAATGAATAAAGTTTTCATCAATTAATATATTCTGTAGACATACCCTCATCCGCTCTCTTTTCCTGAAAGCTGATCTGTCCAGTTTTGGAGTTGATGTCAGCATCTGCTTTGAGTGTCGCAGGATATCCACACATTCTTGCCATCTCTGTCGTAGCATAGCTTTCGTCAGTAAAGTGTGCGGAACAAACGACTGACCATTTCGTCGGCTTTCCCCACAGCCTCGTATTTTGAACAAATTTTGTCCAATTTCTTGCCACTTTCGCATATTTGGGCCACTGGTGCAACTTGAATCCGTCCCTGTTCGTGTTGTTACACCCTCCGACAACACACCGACGAAAGTGAGAAAATGGCGGATTGCTTCCCGATGTGACGTCACGTTGTGACGTCATTGCTCCGAGGGTGAATAATAGAGAGGCGTTTAATTCGCCAAAATTCACCCATTTAGAGTTTGGAAATCGGTTAAAAAATTATATGGTCTTTTTTCTGCAACATCAAGGTATATATTGACGCTTACATAGGTCTGGTGATAATGTTCCCCTTTAAAAATAAAACCATCAAAAGCAATCTGCTTTTGGTATAAAGTTAAGTTAGGTTAAATGAAAGTATTAATATTATTAATTATAATTATTATTATTTATCTTAGGGTACATCAACATTAATATTGAGCAAAATTTAATTGAAATATTGTCGATGTGGCCCTCCAGCAGTGCTCGGGTTGCCCATGCGGCCCCCGGTAAAAATGTATTGCCCACCCCCGTCTTGAGGTATTCATGTGTGATTTCCACAAGCGTCTTCATATTTCCAGTGGTTAGCTCCCAGTTACTAAACCGCTTTATTATGAAGCTGGCTGTGGCACATTCTTTCTGACGTCACTTCCTGTGTGGGGCGCGGTCTTTCTGGCATCACTTCCTGTGTGGAGCGCGGTCTTTCTGGCGTCACTTCCTCTCCGAACTCAGTTTGTAAACGATCAATGAGTCCATATAAAGCTAAGAGACGGAGATTCAAGAAATAGACGGCGCACTTACGCGTGTAAAAAATTACCCAATTAGGGGGACCTTAAAACTCTCGGATTCAGTACGGCGGCTTCCTGGGACCCCCGGCCAGAGGTCCAGGGCACAGATAGCAGGCCCATCAAAATTTCTGCGGGAATTTTCTAGTTTTGAAGTTATCGTGCCCTGATTTTACCAGTCCGGCCCACTTGGGAGTAGATTTTTCTCCATGTGGCCCCCGATCTAAAATGAGTTTGACACCCCTGATCTGAAAGGATCATTGATGACGTCACGCATAAGCCTCTTCTTTGTGGCGACGGCGAGTGAAAAAGCCCAAAAAGGTGGCTCGGCGTTAATGAGCAAGATTCCGAGCGCGGCTGGAACATTCCTCACCGTCGTGTGACTGAAGTCCTGGCCGGGACAAACTTCACCTCAGTGCCGGACTGCGCGGCACCTTTAATTAGGGCCAGACGTCCACACACTGCTGGCCCTGTGTGCGTTCGTTCGCTCGCTCGACACGCGCGCCAACGCAAGCAAGGCTTTTTTTTTTTTTGCAAGCTGCCGCCTTTCTCTCCTCTCCCGCGCGACGGTTCCAAGTAGGCGGAAGGTTTCCGGCGCGAGGACGGCACGTCAACGAGAACGTCGCTGGATCAACGGGAGGAAAAAAACACAGAGGCGCCGCAAACCTTATAAACGAAGGGAGTCAAACTCATTTTGGATCGAGGGCCACGTGGAGAAAAAGCTACTCCTAAGTGGGCCGGACTGGCATACTTGCCAACCTTGAAACCTCCGATTTCGGGAGGTGGGGCTGGGGGGGTGGGGGGCGTGGTCGGGGTGGGGGCGTGGCTAAGAGGGGATGAGTATATTTACAGCTAGAATTCACCAAGTCAAGTATTTCATATATATATATATATATATATATATATATAAGAAATACTTGACTTTCAGTGAGTTCTAGCTATATATATATATATATATATATATATATATATATATATATAAATACTTGAATTTCAGTGTTCATTTATTTACACATATACACATAACACTCATCCACTCATTGTTGAGTTAAGGGTTGAATTGTCCATCCTTGTTCTATTCTCTGTCACTATTTTTCTAACCATGTTGAACACCCTTTCGCAGGTACCCAGAAAGGTTTCGAGTACCACCAAAAAAACTGAATCTCTGAAGACAGTATAAAAATCTGTGTTAAAGGTGTACAAATACTGTTTGTATAATAAGCATGTTATTGTTTACAAATGAGGGTTAATGTTATAATGTGTTTGGGCAGGCACACTGTTTATATTGTGGGAAAGCGGACGTGAATACAGGCTGTTGACACGTCACTCAGGTCCGCATGGAGCTGGAGGGGGCGTGTCTTCCAGCTCCGCCTGAATTTCGGGAGAAAATTTGTCCCGGGAGGTTTTCGGGAGAGGCGCTGAATCTCGGGAGTCTCCCGGAAAATCCGGGAGGGTTGGCAAGTATGCGGACTGGTAAAATACCGGCACGATAATTGAAAAATACCTGCTCAGTGGCCTAGTGCAGTGGTTCTTAAATGGGGGTACGCGTACCCCTGTGGGTACTTGAAGGTATGCCAAGGGGTACTTGAGTTTTTTTTTTAAATATTCTAAAGATAGCAACAATTCAAAAATCCCTTATAAATATATTCATTGAATAATACTTCAACAAAATATGAATGTAAGTTCATAATCTGAACATCAAATCAAGTAGGCTATTCCATTCATTCATTACCTTAAACCCAGAGTTTCCCCCATGCCATGATGGTTTACCCTACCTGGCGGTGCCACACGGCAGCAACTGTCAATCAACTATCGATGTAGAAAACAATGGAGGCTTGGTTAAAGCGTAGCAGTAATGCAGCTGAGACATGTGGACATGTTCCATAAATATTGATGTTAAAGATTTCTTTTTTTGTGAAGAAATGTTTAGAATTAAGTTCATGAATCCAGATGGATCTCTATTACAATCCCCAAAGAGGGCACTTTAAGTTGCTTTCTGTTCAGGAGAGAGCACACAGAAGATAATACAAATAATAACAGAAGAAATGAACAAATTAAAAAGATGGTTTGACAAAAACAGACTATCTTTGAATCTCAGTAAAACTAAAATAATGCTATTTGGTAATAGTATAAAAGAGCATCATACACAAATAGACGGAGTAGACATAGAAAGGGTAAAAGAAACTAGATTTTTGGGAGTATAAATAGATGATCAAATGAACTGTAAATCTCATATACAAAACATACAACATAAGGTGGCAAAAAACATTTCAATAATGAATAAAGCAAAATATGTCCTGGGCCAAAAATCACTACATATTCTCTACTGCTCGCTAGTGTTACCATATCTGAGTTATTGTGCAGAAATATGGGGAAATAACTACAAATGTGCGCTACATTCGCTAACCGTGTTACAAAAAAGATCAGTTAGAATAATACATAATGTTGGATATAGAGAACACACAAACCCTTTATTTATTAAGTCAAAAATATTAAAGTTCGGTGATTTGGTAAAATTGCAAACAGCTAAAATGATGTACAAAGCAAACTATAACCTGCTACCAAAGAATGTACAACAATTCTTCTCAACTAAAGAGGAGAAATATAACCTTAGAGGAAAAAATTAATTAAAAACATTTATATGCACGTACAACACTTAGAACTTTTAGCATATCAGTATGTGGAATTAAATTATGGAATGGATTAAGTAAAGAAGTTAAAAATTGTACTGATATGATCCAGTTTAAGAGGTTGTTCAAAATAATAGCGCTTACAGAGTACAAAAAAGAAGAATTATGAGAAATACTTTCAACCTTATTGAAAATAAGATATTCTTCATCTCAGTATGTTAATAATGACTGAATTAATTAATTAATGACATATTACAAAACTGTTGTATACTAATTCATAGATGTTATTTTATTATATAAAAAGGTCAGTAAATGATTCTATATATTTGTAAACGCTTTGAAGTGGGAAAGGGGTAGGATTAAATAAGCTTTGCTTCTTCCAACTCCTTTTCGGGCATGATGTAAAATGAAATGATATGAAATTGTGTGATGTATTATGATGTAAGTGTGTTCATGTTCGAAATAAACTAAAGAAAGAAAGAAAGAAAGAAGTTGATGATTACTTCTATGTGTAGAAATCTTTATTTATAATAATTTTTCACCAAGTTTTTAGTTATTTGTATATCTTTTTTTCCAAATAGTTCAAGAAAGACCACTACAAATGAGCAATATTTTGCACTGTTATACAATTTAATAAATCAGAAACTGATGACATAGTGTTGTACTTTACTTCTTTATCTCTTTTTTTCCAACCAAAAATGCCTTGCTCTGATTAGGGGGTACTTGAATTTAAAAAATGTTCACAGGGGGTACATCACTGAAAAAAGGTTGAGAACCACTGGCCGAGTGGTTAGAGTGTCCGCCCTTAGATCGGTAGGTCGTGAGTTCAAACCCCGGCCGAGTCATACCAAAGACTATAAAAATGGTACCCATTACCTCCCTGCTTGGCACTCAGCATCAAGGGTTGGAATTGGGGGTTAAATCACCAAAAATTATTCCCGAGCGTGGCCACCGCTGCTGTTCGCTGCTCCCCTCGCAGGGGGTGAACAAGGGGTTGGGTCAAATTTCACCACACCTCGTGTGTGTGTGACAATCATTGGTACTTTAACTTTAAAGACAACTTCAGATTGTTTTCTTTGTTTAAAAGTAGAACAAGCACATTCTGAAAATGTACAAATCATAATGTTTTTTTTGTTGCGGTTAATAGTATTCTACCTTCATTTGTCGTTATTCGTGTGGAAATATGGGGAAACAACTACAAATGTGTGCTTCATTCACTAACTGTTACAAAAAAGATCAATTAGAATAATGTTGGATATGGAGAGCATACAAACCCTTTATTCATTAAATCACAATTATTGAAATTCAGCGATTTGGTGCATTTGCAAACAGCTAAAATGATGTATAAAGCAAACTGGAACCTGCTAGCCAAGAATGT
This sequence comes from Nerophis lumbriciformis, assembly GCF_033978685.3. Classification (NCBI taxonomy): domain Eukaryota; kingdom Metazoa; phylum Chordata; class Actinopteri; order Syngnathiformes; family Syngnathidae; genus Nerophis; species Nerophis lumbriciformis. The sequence continues at coordinate 13,897,804 of NC_084567.2, read as the reverse complement.
ACAACACTTCTTCTCAACAAAAGGATGAGAAATATAACCTTAGAGGAAAGTCTAATTTAAAACATCTGTATGCTCGTACAACACTTAAAACTTTTAGTATATCAGTGTGTGGAACTAAATTATGTAACGGATTAAGCAGAGAAATCCAACAAAGCACCAATATGATTCAGTTTAAGAGACGGTTCAAACTACAGGTGTTCACAAAGTACACAGAACAAGAATTATGATGAACATCTTGAACCCTTTTTTTTTTTTTCGTTTTATTGAGACAAAGATTATTTATGTATTTAATATTTGTATGCTTATTATGGTATATTATTTATTTAGTATTTATTTGTTCACTGTTCTGTTACAGAGAACAAGAAAATTGGATAAAATTGCTATGGTATGAAAAGGGATTAAATGAGCTCTGCTTCTTCCTCCTCCTTTTTGGACGTGCTGTAATGAAACAACTGGAATTGTGTGACGCATCACATTGTTCCAAATAGGGCTGCAACTAACAACTAATTTGATAATCGATTAATCTGTCGATTATTACTTCGATGAATAATCGGATAAAAGAGACAAACTACATTTCTATCCTTTCCAGTATTTTATTGGAAAAAAAACCAAGCATACTGGCACCATACTTATTTTGATTATTGTTTCTCAGCTGTTTGTAAATGTTGCAGTTTATAAATAAAGGTTTATAAAAAAAAAAATAAAAAAATAAAAAGTAGCCTCTGCGCATGTGCATAGCATAGATCCAACGAATCGATGACTAAATTAATCGCCAACTATTTTTATAATCGATTTTAATCGATTAGTTGTTGCAGCCCTAGTTCCAAATGAACTGAAACTGATATCTGAACTGATTTATACTTTCTGAATAAATTACGTGATAATGTTCATCAGTCAACTCCATCCACCCATCCATTTTCTACCGCTTGTCCCTTTTTCGGGGTTGGGGCCAATGTGTTAATTTTCAATCGATCAAGATAAAATAAATTATATAAAAATCTAATTACCGTATTTTTCGGACTATAAGTCGCAGTTTTTTTCAGTTTGGCCAGGGGTGCGACTTATACTCAGGAGCGACTTATGTGTGAAATTATTAACACATTAGCGTAAAATATCAAATAATATTATTTAGCTCATTCACGTAAGAGACTAGACGTATAAGATTTCATGGGATTTAGCGATTAGGAGTGACAGATTGTTTCGTAAACGTATAGCATGTTCTATATGTTATAGTTATTTGAATGACTCTTACCATAATATGTTACGTTAACATACCAGGCACGTTCTCAGTTGGTTATTTATGCCTCATATAACGTACACTTATTCAGCCTGTTGTTCACTATTCTTTATTTATTTTAAATTGCCTTTCAAATGTCTATTCTTGGTGTTGGGTTTTACCAAATAAATTTCCCCCAAAACATGCGACTTATACTCCAGTGCGACTTATATATGTTTTTTTCCTTCTTTATTATGCATTTTCGGCAGGTGCGACTTATACTCCGGTGCGACTTATACTCCAAAAAATACGGTACAGGATAATATTTATGTAGTTTGCTCATTTTCCTCGACTGGTGCACTAACAGCATGTGTTTTTTTTACATATGTAGCATCATCTACAAAGATACAAAGAATTGCTATTGTGACATCTAGTGGACACATTTTGAACAGCAGTTTCTTTCATTCAAAAATTTCGGCTCATTTTTATACTTGGCAAAGTCATTCCGCGGGCCGGATAAAACCTGTTCAGGTTTAATCCTGACGTACGTATCCCGACGTACGTATCCCGACGTACGTATCCTGACGTACGTATCCTTACGTACGTTATCCTTACGTACGTTATCCTTACGTACTGTCATGTCTGTGTAATTATGTTTTGTTTTAGTCATGTTTTGTTTTGTTTAGTTATTGGACTCTTTAGTTTCTGGCTTTTCACTCCCTTGTCTTGTTTCCATGGTTACCCATTAGTTTCACCTGTTCCACGTTTGGACTCATTGTGCACTCTTGTTTGTCACCATAGCAACCATTAGTTTTCACCTGTCACGTCACGCACCTGTTTCACGTTTGGAGTCACGCACCTGTTTTCGTTAATCATGTCTGTAGTATTTAAGTTCATTGTTTTCAGTTTGTCTTTCTGGCGACATCCCACATTTATGCTCTTCACATTCCTAACACTTGTTTTCATGTCCATCTTTCATGCTGCTACTTTAGTCCAAGCCAAGTAAGTAAGTTTTGTTTATTCATGCTATAGTCTTTTGGTTTCATAGTTTGTTCTCCGCCACTGTGCGCGCTTTTCGTTTGTACTTTTTTTTGATAGTAATAAGCAATCATGTACTTACATTCCCGTCTCGCCCGAGCCAACTTTCCGTTGCCTTCTGGAAAAACTAAACCCATGGACCAAGTCATGACACGTACGTTATCCTTCCCTACGTTATCCTTACGTTTGACACCTATGTTATAAACGATTCGTTTTTGTCGGCGTGTGTGCAGATATTGACAGGGCCTTCTCTGTGGTCGGCCCTAAGCTCTGGAACACTCTGCCCCTCCATGTTCAAACTGCTCCCACAGTGGAGTGTTTTAAGTCTCGTCTTAAGACCCACTTTTATTCTTTGGCTTTTAACACTACGTCCTCTGTGTTTTTTTTTAAATAAATTTTGATTTCTATTTACTGTTTTAATTGGTTTTACCCTTTAAAATAGTTTTTAATCATATTTATTTTTATATTGTTTTTAAATGTATTTATTTTTTGTTTTTATTCGGTCATTGGTGGAGCTAAAGATAATATTTGAATATTGTTTTTAATATTGTTGTGCAGCACTTTGGAAACATTTTTGTTGTTTAAATGTGCTATATAAATAAAGTGGATTGGATTTGTCATGTCTGGATCATGTTTTGTTTAAGTTATGTTCTGTTGGGTTTTGGATTCTTTTTAGTTCCTGCCTTTTCACTTCCTTGTCTTGTTTCCATGGTTACCCATTAGTTTCACCTGTTCCACGTTTGGACTCACACACCTGTCACCAATCATGTCACTGTTATTTAAAGCCTGTCTTTTTCTGTTGGTCGGCCTGGCGACATTCACTCTGTTTACCTCTGCGCACTTCATGCCATGTCAAGTAAGTTTTTTTCTATTCATGCCACAGTTAGCGACTTTTGTTCATGTCCATAGTTTTTTGCCCACGTGCAAGTCTTTTTGTTTCATTGGTCAAGTTTGTACTTCCGCCTTGAGCGCGCCTTTTGTTCCTTTGTTAGTGTAAAATAAAGAATGTCTTTACCTCCATGCCATGCCACATCCAGCTTTACTTGCATCTCGGGAAAACAAACACACCTTAGTCCAAGTCTTGACAGGATTGGATTGTTCTCTCACTATTATCTGGGAAATACGTCCAAATCAAAGATTTAACAAGGGAAGTGCACTTTTTTTTGTGCCTTGGTTTATGCTCTCTACCTCATAAAATATGGCTAGTACGAACCCCAAAACCAAAGAAGTTGGCACGTTGTGTAAATGGTAAATAAAAACAAAATAGAATGATTTGCCAATCCTTTTCAACCTATATTTCAGTTGAATAGACTGCAAAGACAATATATTTAAAGTTCGAACTGCAAAACTGTTATTTTTGGCACATATTAGCTCATTTGGAATTTGATGCCGGTGCGCTCCATATCGTTTCTACTCGTATGGATTCTTTGCTCGTCCCTCCAAGCGCCGTTTATAAGTTTTACAATATAACTAAAACTAATCTTCCTTACTAAAGCGTCCCATGTGTGATGTCTGTAGGAGTGTTTTCATGCATTTCGAGCTTATATGCTAACACGTTTACAAGTGCCTGTGTTAGTATGATTAGCTTACAATGGCATTCTTTTTCTTTTTTTCCCCCCCCTTTCAGTTTCACAAATTCCTCAGTAAAATCATTAGAACTGTTCGTGCGAAACAATATTAATTTTGTTGACTAAAAGTTTTTGTCAAGACTTATTTTCCCTCGACTCAGGGCACCATAAAAAGTCTTAAAAAGTCTAAAATCCAATCATTGGAATTCAAGGCCTTAGAACAGGGGTGCTCATTACGTCGATCGCGAGCTACCGGTCGATCTCGGAGGGTGTGTCAGTCGATCACCAGCCAGGCATTAAAAAAATAGTCCTAAAAATGAGCGATCATAAATCTTCACTATGACGTCACTTTCGTCACTTGATTGACATTCACGGCACCCGAGGGTCTTCTGAGATGACGCTGGCTGCTGCCAGCTCATTAAAATTACCGACTGGAAGGCGAGAAACACTTTATTTCAACAGACTCTGGCGCCGTACCTGTCGTCAAAACTCCAAAGACCGACTGCACAGTTGCACAGTTGTGCTAACAAAACAAGAGTCTCAGAAAGCTGGCGTGCACAAGCTAGCAAGCTACGGAGTTTGCCGACAATGTATTTCTTGTAAAGTGTATACAAAGGAGTACGGAAGCTGGACAAATAAGATGCCAAAAACCAACCACTTTCATGTGGTATTGGACAGAAAGGAGGACTTTTTTCTCCTCCATTCAAAAGTGCGGACGTTTTTAGCACCACTGTCTGATTCCAATCAATGCAAGTCATCACAATCAGGTAATACACCAACTTATATTCTTGTCTTCATGAAAGAAAGGAATCTATATGTGTTAAACATGCCTGTATTATCTTTAAACACCTTAACTTGTTAACAATATTAACTATAGGTGTTAAACATGCTTGTATTATCTTTAAACACCTTTAACTTGTTAACAATATTAACTATATGTATTAAACATACTTCTATTATCATTAAACACCTTTAATTTATTAACAATATTAACTATATGTATTAAACATTCTTGTATTATCATTAAACACCTTTAATTTATTAACAATATTAACTATGTGTTAAACATGATTGCATTATCATTAAACACCTTTAATTTATTAACAATATTAACTATATGTGTTAAACATGCTTGCATTATCATGAAACACCTTTAACTTATTAACAAAAACATATATTTCATAAATAAGTAAATATAAATTATATATATGAATGAGGTAGATCCCCATGACTTGATCAATTGAAAAGTAGCTCGCCTGCAGAAAAAGTGTGAGCACCCCTGCCTTACAATGTCTTAAATGCCATCTAAATCTTATAAAAAGTCACAAGTACGACGTTGAAAAGTCTTACAAATATGATCGAAAACAAATACGAAAACTTCAGTCTCGCTTTTACAAAAACCCAAAAGCAGTGAAGTTGTCACGTTGTGTAAATGGTAAATAAAAAGAGAATACAATGATTTGCTAATCCTTTTCAACTTATATTCAATTGAACAGACTGCAAAGACAAGATATTTAACATTCGAACCGGAAAACCTTGTTATTTTTTTGCAAATATTAGCTCATTTGGAATTTGATGCCGGCGACATGTTTAAAAAAAGCTGGCCCAAGTGGCAAAAAAGACCGAGAAAGTTGAGACATGCTCGTCAAACACTTATTTGGAACACCCCACAGGTGAACAGGCTAATTGGGAACAGGTGGGTGCCATGATTGGGTATAAAAGCAGCTTCCATGAAATGCTCAGTCATTCACAAACAAGGATGGGGCGAGGGTCACCACTTTGTCAACAAATGCCTGAGCAAATTGTCGAACATTTTAAGAAAAAAATTTCTCAACCAGCTATTGCAAGGAATTTAGGGATTTCACCATCTACGGGTCCGTAATATCATCAAAACGTTCAGAGAATCTGGAGAAATCACTGCACGTAAGCGATGATATTATGGACCTTCGATCCCTCAGGCGGTACTGTATCAAAAAGCGACATCGGTGTGTAAAGGATATCACCACATGGGCTCAGGAACACTTCTGTTAGTAGAAGGTTGTGGACATAATCTGACAAAAACCCGTTTTTTTCAACCCTTTGTGAGGATGATGATGAATTGTTGATGTAAAGGGGAATATATAAACATCCCATATGACCACATCACACCAATTCTCAAATCCCTTCACTGGCTTCCCGTTCCACTCAGGATTGAATACAAAGTCTCTCTACTAACCCACCAGTGCCTCCATGGAAATGCCCCCCTCTACCTCAAAGAACTACTCACCCCCAAATCCTCCACACGACACCTCCGCTCCGGACAGGCTAACCTCCTCCAACCTCCGAGGACAAAGCTACTGTGGAACGCTCTCCCTGACCACCTGAGGGCACCACAGACTGTGGATGCTTTTAAAAAAGGCTTAAAAACCCTTCTTTTAAAAAAAGCCTTTTTTTAGATATATGCATACTAGTTCTAGCTATTAGGCTGTTTTAGTTTTTATTTGCATTTATGTTTTTTAATACACTGTAGCACTTTGAGGTTGTGTACTCAATGTAAAGTGCTTTTTACAAATAAAATCTATTATTATTATTATCCCATCAGTCGTTATCCCAGTGAGAGCAGACATTGTACAGTAAGTATTATGTTTGTTGTCTCTCATCAAGTCTGCCATGATTAGTAGTGTTGTTGTTGAAGGAAACGTGAATGTTGTGAGGCGTCTGAAATTAATACACCTAAAATGATCCAAATATGTCAATATCACATGTTATTATGAATGTGACGGATACTACACTACATATACACTTACAGTGTGAATATAAAACCTAGATGGAGGTTTTTGAAGGCTTTTAGAGCGCTTCATAGGCTGAAAAGATCAACTTTCATAAGCTCCGTCGATAGCTGACTCTTGCTCACCTTTATTTATGATTTAGAATGTATAAAAAAAAGAAAGCATATGTGTTCTGGTCTTACATTAAGATTGTGAACGATAGACACAATTCCAAAACAGGTTACTGGATCGACCAGGAATCGTAACGATGAAATTTATTTTTTTCTGCCACTTCCACCGTACATGGCAACTAGTGATGTCACGATGTGAAAATGTCACATCTCAGTATTGTTGAATGTGCTCACATTGAAATCTTTGAACCGTTTTATTTCAAATACCTAAAATAAATAGACACCCTGGTACTATTTCTCTTGTTTTGTGTTTTTATATTAATATTTCATCTGAATTAATGGTTGAGCTTTTATTGTTTTGAATATGGATTTGTATCGCAGCACGTTAAGATTTAATTAACACCAGAAACTCTAAGGTTTTCTTACTCCTGATATTTCGTGTGTGATATCATGTGCGATACAAGCAGTTCTGCAGTATTTAGTTGTGTGTGATATCATGTGCGATACAAGCAGTCCTGCAGCATGTTTAGTTGTGTGTGATATCATGTGCGGTACAAGCAGTCCTGCAGAGTGTTTACTTGTGTGTGATATAATGTGCGATACAAGCAGTCCTGCAGTGTGTTTACTTGTGTGTGATATCATGTGCGATACAAGCAGTCCTGCATCGTGTTTTGTTGTGTGTGATGTCATGTGCGATACAAGCAGTCCGGCAGAGTGTTTACCTGTGTGTGATATCATGTGCAATACAAGCAGTCCTGCAGTGTGTTTACTTGTGTGTGATATCATGTGCGATACAAGCAGTCCTGCAGTGTGTTTACTTGTGTGTGATATCATGTGCGATACAAGCAGTCCTGCAGCGTGTTTAGTTGTGTGTGATGTCGTGCGATACAAGCAGTCCGGCAGAGTGTTTACTTGTGTGTGATATCATGTGCAATACAAGCAGTCCTGCAGTGTGTTTACTTGTGTGTGATATCATGTGCGATACAAGGAGTCCTGCAGCTTGTTTACTTGTGTGGGATATCATGTGTGACACAAGCTGTCCTGCAGAGTGTTTACTTGTGTATGATATTGTGTGCGATAAAAGCAGAGTGTTTACTTGTGTGTGATATAATGTGCGATGAAGCAGTATGCAGAGTGTTTACTTGAGTGTGATATCATGTGCAATACAAGCAATCTTGCAGAGTGTTTACTTGTGTGTGATATCATGTGCGATACAAACAGTGTTTACTTGTGTGATATCATGTGCGATAAAGCAGTATGCAGAGTGTTTACTTGTGTGTGATATCATGTGCGATACAAGAAGTCCTGCAGAGTGTTTACTTGTGTGTGATATCGTGTGCGACACAAGCAGTCCTGCAGAGTGTCTACTTGAGTGTGATATCATGTGCGATACAAGGAGTCCTGCAGCTTGTTTACTTGTGTGATATTATGTGTGATACAAGCTGTCCTGCAGAGTGTTTACCTCTGTGTGATATCATGTGCGATACAAACAGACAGTTAATATCTAAATGTCCTCCAATAAACACACAATTTCTTCTGTTTTACTAAAGTCATTTACAAAATGTAAACATGCTCGGCTATACAGGCTACTGAGAACTAGCAGCTACACAACAGCTAAGCACACAATAGCACACAAGCTAGACATAGGTAATAATGATTGAACAATAAAAGTTGACATTAGTCAATATAAACAAGTATTAATTATAGTTACATATTACTTACACATATAAAGTCTCCAAGGCATACTAGAAAGTATCCAGTAACAAACGTGTCTGCATCATTCAACTTACTGCATCACGAGCTTGATTTCATGAATTATTGTGACTGATAAATTACCACTCCACCTCAACTAAAAGTCAGCATAAGTCCATTCGAGACAGTTAATAAATAAGTTAGTGTTTTTCAGAACTAACATTATTCTTTGTTTGACTCATTTCACTTGATCAAACCTTCTCTAACATCCACACTACTAAATAATACTAGTATGTATGATTCCTGCTGATATCGTATAGGATCAATATCAGTATCGGCCAATACTCCAGGCTCCACTATCAGTATGGTGTGGGATTTTAAAAAAGTAGTGTTATTTGTCAAAGTGTTTTGTGGCGATGCTTCCATAAATCACTTTTAGGAGGTCAAAGTTGACAGCCTTTTTTAACCACCTGGCCAACCTCAGCCTTAGAAACAGGAGAGTCCCCAGACTCTTAGAAGACGGGTAGGTGGGACTGAGGAGGTCTTCCAAGTATTCACGATCCACAAGGTCCTGAGTGGAGGTCAGCAGCACAGGTGAAGTAATGTGAAGAACTTGGAGCCTTGAATGTCAATAATTCATAACATTGATTTTGATTCATTATTATTTTTGGAGCAATGGCATTTCTTTAAATCCAACTAAAATTATTGAAGACCCCAGTCCCCACTCAAAAAAGTGTTATTATTGTCATTATTTATTTTGTACTTTTAAACTAAAAATAACTTAATTAATTTTACACTTATCTGTCAATTAGAAAAATATATATATATATTTATATATTTTTTGTTGTTGTTGTTGTTGTTTTGTTTTTGTTGTTGTTGTGTTTTTATGCCTTTTTTGTCAAAGAAAACTTTGCTTTTTATGTTAAAAACGAAAAGAAAATTAAAAATTCAATATTTCCCCCACATAAATATTTTAAAGTGCAATATTTGATGTGAAGTAATTGGAGCCTTTAATATCTATATCATTCATAACAACATTGATTTTGATTCATTATTATTTTGTAAAGCAATTAATTTTTTTTTAATCCAACTAAAATTATTGAGGACCCAAAAGGGTCCCAAAAAGTGTTTAAAAAATAAGTCATACATTATTATTTTTGTACTTTTAAACTAAAAAAAATAACCTAACTAATTTTACACTTATCCGTCAATTCTAATTTCATTTTATTTTTTTGGTGTGTTAATTTATGCCCTTTTCGTCTAAGAAAACTTTGTTTTCATTTTAAAAACAAAAAAATATGCAATATTTTTCCCGAAAAATATTTCAACCTTGATTTTGATTCATTATTATTTTTTGAGCAATGACATTTAAAAAAAAAAAATCCAACTAAAATTCTTGAGGACCCAAAAGGGTCCCACTCAAAAAAGTGTTAAAAATAATTCATACATAATTTTTTTTTTGGTACTTTTAAACCAAAAATAACCTAATTAATTTTACACTTATCCGTCAATTATAATTTATTTATTTTTGTGTGTTTTTTATGCCCATTTTGTCAAAGAAAACTTAGTTTGTGTTAAAAACGAAAACAAATATTAAATATTTCCCCTAAATAAATATTTTAAAGTGTAATATTTGATGTGAAGTAATTGGAGCCTTAAATATGTCAATAATTCATAACATTGATTTTAATTTATTATTATTTTTTAAAGCAATTTTTTTTTTAAATCCAATTAAAATTGAGGGCCCAAAAGGGTCCCACTTAAAAAAGTGTTAAAAATAAGTCATACATTATTATTTTTGTACTTTTGAAACCAAAAATAACCTAATTAATTTTACACTTATCCGTCAATTCTAATTTTATTTTATTTTTTTGGTGTGTTTATTTTATGCCCGTTTCGTCTAAGAAAACTTTGTTTTCGTGTTAAAGACAAAAAAATATGCAATATTTTCCCCGAAAAATATTTCAACATTGACATGCACCTGGGGATAGGTTGATTGGCAACACTAAATTGGCCCTAGTGTGTGGATGTGAGTGTGAATGTTGTCTGTCTATCTGTGTTGGCCCTGCGATGAGGTGGCGACTTGTCCAGGGTGTACCCCGCCTTCCGTCCGATTGTAGCTGAGATAGGCTCCAGCGCCCCCCGCGACCCCAAAAGGGAATAAGCGGTAGAAAAGGGATGGGGAGGGGAGGGGATTTTGATTCATTATTATTTTTTGAACAATGATTTTTTTTTTTTTAAATCCAACTAAAATTCTTGAATGTTCCCCGTAAAAGTGTACCATTTGATGTGACGTAATCAGAGCCTTAACTAAGTCAATAATTCATAACAACATTGACTTTGATTATAATTTTTAAAGCAATGAATTTAAAAAAAAAAAAAAAAAAAAAAAAACCACACTAAAATTCTCGGGGACCTAAAAGGGTTCCACTCATAAAAGTGTTCAAAATAAGTCATAATTTGTTTTTATTTGTTTTACGTTCAGTGCTTAAATCTCTAGATCAACATCAGATCTATCCGTCGCTTATAAGTTTTCATTATTTTTTATTTTGTTTATTTTCTATGCCCTTTTGTCAAATAAAACTTTATTTTTATATGGCAAACACACAAAATGTTTCCCGTAAAAGTGTACTATTTGATGTGAAGTAATCAGAGCCTTATCTAAGTAAATCATTCATAACAACATTGATTTTGATTAATTATTATTTTTTAAGCAATAAATAAAAAAATAAAAAAATCACACTAAAATTCTCAGGGACCCAAAAGTGTCCCACTCATAAAAGTGTTCAAAATAAGTCATAATTTGTTTTTGTTTGTTTTATGTTCATTGCTTAAATCTCTAGATCAACTTCAGATCCATCCATCTCTTATACAAACTCCGTTTCCATATGAGTTGGGAAATTGTGTTAGATGTCAATATAAACGGAATACAATGATTTGCAAATCATTTTCAACACATATTCAGTTGAATATGCTACAAAGAAAACATATTTGATGTTCAAACTGATAAACATTTTTTTTTTGCAAATAATCATTAACTTTAGAATTTGATGCCAGCAACACGTGACAAAGAAGTTGGGAAAGGTGGCAATAAATACTGATAAAGTTGAGGAATGCTCATCAAACACTTATTTGGAACATCCCACAGGTGAACAGGCAAATTGGGAACAGGTGGGTGCCATGATTGGGTATAAAAGTAGATTCCATGAAATGCTCAGTCATTCACAAACAAGGATGGGGCGAGGGTCACCACTTTGTCAACAAATGCGTGAGAAAATTGTTGAACAGTTTAAGAAAAACCTTTCTCAACCAGCTATTGCAAGGAATTTAGGGATTTCACCATCTACGGTCTGTAATATCATCAAAGGGTTCAGAGAATCTGGAGAAATCACTGCACGTAAGCAGCTAAGCCAGTGACCTTCGATCCCTCAGGCTGTACTGCATCAACAAGCGACATCAGTGTGTAAAGGATATCACCACATGGGCTCAGGAACATTTCAGAAACCCACTGTCAGTAACTACAGTTGGTCGCTACATCTGTAAGTGCAAGTTAAAACTATCCTATGCAAGGCGAAAACCGTTTATCAACAACACCCAGAAACGCTGTTGGCTTCGCTGGGCCTGAGCTCATCGAAGATGGACTGATACAAAGTGGAAAAGTGTTCTGTGGTCTGACAAGTCCACATTTCAAATTGTTTTTGGAAACTGGACGTCGTGTCACCCGGATCAAAGAGGAAAAGAACCATTCGGATTGTTATAGGCCCAAAGTTGAAAAGCCAGCATCTGTGATGGTATGGGGGTGTATTAGTGCCCAAGACATGGGCAACTTACACATCTGTGAAGGCGCCATTAATGCTGAAAGATACATACAGGTTTTGGAGCAACATACGTTGCCATCCAAGCAACGTTACCATGGACGCCCCTGCTTATTTCAGCAAGACAATGCCAAACCACGTGGTACATCAACGTGGCTTCATAGTAAAAGAGTGCGGGTACTAGACTGACCTGCCTGTAGTCCAGACCTGTCTCCCATTGAAAATGTGTGGCGCATTATGAAGCCTAAAATACCACAACGGAGACCCCCGGACTGTTGAACAACTTAAGCTGTACATCAAGCAAGAATGGGAAAGAATTCCACCTGAGAAGCTTAGAAAATGTGTCTCCTCAGTTACCAAACGTTTACTGAGTGTTGTTAAAAGGAAAGGCCATGTAACAGTGGTGAACATGCCCTTTCCCAACTACTTTGGCACGTGTTGCAGCCATGAAATTCTAAGTTAATTATTATTTGCAAAAAAAAAATAAAGTTTATGAGTTTGAACATCAAATATCTTGTCTTTGTAGTGCATTCAATTGAATATGGGTTGAAAAGGATTTGCAAATCATTGTATTCCGTTTATATTTACATCTAACACAATTTCCCAACTCATATGGAAACGGGTTTTGTACGTTTTTATTATTTTTGATTGCGACCCCGAAAGGGACAAGCGGTTGAAAATGGATGGATTTTGTTTATTTTTTATGCCCTTTTGTCAAATACAACTTTATTTTTATATGGCAAACACACAAAATGTTCCCCGTAAAAGTGCACTATTTGATGTGAAGTAATCAGAGTCAATAATTCATAACAACATTGATTTTGATTAATTATTATTTTTGAAGCAATGAATTAAAAAAATAAATAAATAAAAAAAATTTAAAAAATCACACTAAAATTCTCGGGGACCCAAAAGGGTCCCCCACTCATAAAAGTGTTCAAAATAAGTCTTTTTTTTTTTTGTTCAACCCTTAAATCTCTAGATCAACATCAGATCTATCCGTCGCTTATACCTTTTTATTATTTTTTATTTTGTTTATTTTCTATGTCCTTTTGTCAAAGAAAACTTTATTTTTATATGGCAAACACACAAAATATGCAACATTTTCCCCGTAGAAGTGTAATATTTGATGTGAAGTAATCAGAGCCTTAAATAAGTCAATAATTCATAACATTGATTTTGATTCATTATTATTTTTTAAGCAATGAATTAAATTAAAATCAGTTTTTCCCCCAGAAAATGTGTTAGTTAAGGTGGTGACTCTCCGGGGGTAGGGGGTGGGTGGGTGTAAGGATCGGTGTAACTCGGCCTGTCGCCATCACGTCTCCACCTCGTCGCTGCCACCACAGCCTGGGGGGCAATAGACTACAGACTGCGGTGAAGTAGGCCGGCTTCGTCGCGTGAAGAAGCCTACAACTTTTGGTTGTGTTTTCCGCTCCATTTGCTGAATGGCGATATACGATATATATCTCGATATTTTTTCCGTAAAGTAAAAACTAAACAATCCTAGTTACCTGAGATACTAAGTACGTCATTATTATGACTTAGTAATTTACGAAGTCAAAATAATGACAAAATAATGGCTTACTAAGTCAAAATAATGACTTACAAAGTCAAATTAATGACTTACTGGAAGTAAGCGTTTGCAATAAGCGTTTGAAAAAAAAGAGTTAAAAGTGGGGCCACATGCTGACATATGTTCAACTCATGCTTAATTTATTACAGCATTTGGGAAGCCTGGAGTTGAACCTTAACAACAAAGCACAGCGGGAAACCCTGTAAATTCTTGGGGTTGGGTGCCACACATAAAAGTGTTCAAAATAAGTAACAATTTTTTTTATTTTTATCGTTCAACGCTTAAATCTCTAGATCAACTTCAAATCTACCCGTCGCTTATAAGTTTTTATTATTTTTTATGCCCTTTTTTGCCACAAAAAAGTTTATTATACGGCAAACACACAAAATATGCAAAATGTTACCCAAAAAGGGGAACAATTGGTGTTAAAGTAATCAGAGCCTTAAATAAGTCAACAATTCATAATAACATTGATTTTGATTTGTTATTATTTTTTAAGCAATTAATTAAAAAAAAAAAAAAAAAAAAAAATCACACAAAAATTCTTGGGGACCCAAAAGGGTCCCACTCATAAAAGTGTTCAAAATAAGTTATCATTTTTTATTTTTTATTATTGTTTAATACGTTCAATGCTTAAATCTATAGATCAACATCAGATAAGATAAAATGTGCAAAATGTTCCCCATAGAAGTGGAGCAAAGTAAAAAGGTCACAAATTTATAACAACTTTAATTTTGATTCGTTATTATTTTTTAAGCGATTAAAAAAAAATTTGCACTAAAATTATTGGGGATCCAAAAGAGTCCCACTCATAAAAGTGTTCAAAATAAGTTGTAATGTTTTATTTTTTTTTTAATTATTGTTTAATACGTTCAATGCTTAAATCTCTAGATCAACATCAGATAACATAAAATGTGCAAAATGTTCCCCATAGAAGTGGCGCAAAGTAAAAAGGTCACAAATGTATAACAACTTTGATTTTGATTCGTTATTATTTTTTTAAGCAATTAATTTAAAAAAAAAATCACACTAAAATTCTCGGGGACCTAAAAGGGTCCCACTCAAAAGTGTTCAAAATAAATTATATTTTTTTCAAATTATTGTTTAATACGTTCAATGCTTAAATCTCTATATCAACATCAGATCAGATAAAATGTGCAAAATGTTCCCCATAGAAGTGGAGCAAAGTAAAAAGGTCACAAATTTATAACAACTTTGATTTTGATTTGTTATTATTTTTTAAGCAATTCTTTTTCTTTTTTTTTTTCTTTTTTCTTTAAATCACACAAAAATTCTTGGGGACCCAAAAGAGTCCCACTCATAAAAGGGATCAAAATAAGTTATAATTATCTTTTTTTTTATTACTGTTTAGTACGTTCAATGCTTAAATCTCTAGATCAACATCAGATAAGATAAAATGTGCAAAATGTTCCCCACAGAAGTGGAGCAAAGTAAAAAGGTCACAAATGTATAACTTTAATTTTGATTCGTTATTATTTTTTAAGCAATTAATTTAAAAAAAAAAATCACACAAAAATTCTTGGGGACCCAAAAGAGTCCCACTCATAAAAGTGTTCAAAATAAGTTATAATTTATTTTTATTCGATTATTGTTTTATACGTTCAATGCTTAAATCTCTAGATCAACATCAGATCAGATAAAATGTTCCCCATAGAAGTGGCGCAAAGTAAAAAGATCACAAATTTATAACAACTTTGATTTTGATTCGTTATTATTTTTTAAGCAATTAATTTAAAAAAATCACACAAAAATTCTTGGGGACCCAAAAGGCTCTCACTCATAAAAGTGTTCAAAATAAGTTATAATTATTATTTTTTGTATTATTGTATAGTACTTTCAATGATTAAATCTCTAGATCAACATCAGATCAGATCAAATGTGCAAAATGTTCCCCATAGAAGTGGAGCAAAGAAAAAAGGTCACAAATTTATAACAACTTTGATTTTGATGCGTTATTATTTTTTAAGCAATTATTTAAAAAAATAAATAAATAAATCACAAAAATTCTTGTGGTCCCACTCATAAAAGTGTTTAAAATAAGTTATAATTTTTTTGTGTGTGATTATTGTTTAATACATTCAATGCTTAAATCTCTAGATCAACATCAGATCAGATAAAATGTGCAAAATGTTCCCAATAGAAGTGGAGCAAAGTAAAAAGGTCACAATTTTATAACAACTTTGATTCTGATTCGTTATTATTTTTTAAGCAATTAATTAAAAAAAAATAAAAAATAAAAAATCACACAAAAATTCTCGGGGACCCAAAAGGGTCCCACTCATAAAAGTGTTCAAAATAAGTTATAATTATTATTTTTTGGATTATTGTTTAGTACGTTCAATGCTTAAATCTCTAGATCAACATCAGATCAGATAAAATGTGCAAAATGTTCCCCATAGAAGTGGAGCAAAGAAAAAAGGTCACAAATTTATAACTTTGATTTTGATTCGTTATTATTTTTTAAGCAATTAATAAAAATAAATAAAATCACACTAAAATTCTTGGGGACCCAAAAGGGTCCACTCATAAAAGTGTTCAAAATAAGTTTTTATTTTTTTGGATTATTGTTTAATACGTTCAATGCTTAAATCTCTAGATCAACATCAGATCAGATAAAATGTGCAAAATGTTCCCCATAGAAGTGGAGCAAAGTAAAAAGGTCACAAATTTATAAAAACTTTGATTTTGATTCGTTATTTTTTAAGCAATTCATTTTTACAAAATCACACTAAAATTCTCGTCCCCTCATAAAAGTGTTCAAAATAAGTTATAATTTAATTTTTTTTTGGATTATTGTTTAATACGTTCGATGATTAAATCTCTAGATCAACATCAGATCAGATAAAATGTGTAAAATGTTCCCCATAGAAGTGGAGCAAAGTAAAAAGGTCACATATTTATAAAAACTTTGATTTTGATTCGTTATCATTTTTTAAGCAATTCATTTAAAAAAAAAAAAAAATCACACAAAAATTCTCAGGGACCCAAAAGGGTCCCACTCATAAAAGTGTTCAAAATAAGTTATCATTTTTATTTATTTATTATTGTTTAATACGTTCAATGCTTAAATCTATAGATCAACATCAGATAAGATAAAATGTGCAAAATGTTCCCCATAGAAGTGGAGCAAAGTAAAAAGGTCACAAATTTATAACAACTTTGATTTTGATTCGTTATTATTTTTTAAGCAATTAATAAAAATAAAAAAAATCACACTAAAATTCTTGGGAACCCAAAAGGGTCCACTCATAAAAGTGTTCAAAATAAGTTTATTTTTTTGGATTATTGTTTAATACGTTCAATGCTTAAATCTCTAGATCAACATCAGATCAGATAAAATGTGCAAAATGTTCCCCATAGAAGTGGAGCAAAGTAAAAAGGTCACAAATTTATAACAACTTTGATTTTGATTCGTTATTATTTTTTAAGCAATTCATTTTTTTTTTTAAATCACACAAAAATTCTTGTGGACCCAAAAGAGTCCCACTCATAAAAGTATTCAAAAGAAGTTATAATTATTATTTTTTTGATTATTGTTTAATACGTTCAATGCTTAAATCTCTAGATAAACATCAGATCAGATCACATGTTCCCCATAGAAGTGAAGCAAAGTAAAAGGGTCACAAATGTATTACAACTTTGATTTTGATTTGTTAATATTTTTTAAGCAATTAATAAAAATAAAAAAATCACACAAAAATTATTGGGGACCCAAAAGAGTCCCACTCATAAAAGAGTTCAAAATAAGTTATAATTATTATTATTTTTGATTATTGTTTAATACGTCCAATGCATAAATCTCTAGATCAACATCAGATCAGATAAAATGTGCAAAATGTTCCCCATAGAAATGGAGCAAAGAAAAAAGGTCACAAATTTGTAACAACTTTGATTTTGATTCGTTATTTTTTTTAAACAATTAAAAAAAATAGAAAAATAAAAATCACACTAAAATTCTTGGGGACCCAAAAGAGTCCCACTCATAAAAGTGTTCAAAATAAGTTATCATTTATTATTATTTTTTAATTATTGTTTAATACGTTCAATGCTTACATCTCTAGATCAACATCATATCAGATAAAATGTGCAAAATGTTCCCCATAGAAGTGGAGCAAAGTAAAAAAGTCACAAATTTATAACTTTGATTTTGATTCATTACTATATTTTGAGCAATGGCAGTTTTAATTGAAACGTTGTTGCAACTTTGTTATATTTCATATTATTGTGAGAAATCCAATTGGGGTCAGAAGAAGAAGGTCTCCCTACCTTGGGTGTCCAACATGTTCTGGACGACGTCTTCCGGCTCCAGGTGGTCTCGGCGGGCCACCGAGTAGGTCTGGATGCTGACGTCGTCCATGAGGTGGTAGATGCCCTCCACCGTGAAGTAGCAGTCCCGGTCCACCTTGTCGTCCTCGTAGACCAGCAAGGCGCTGGTCCAGGAGAACATGGTGAAGATGGCGCGGAAGACCTCGGCCATCTTGCTGTAGGACGGAGCGATGCGCGTCAGGTGCGAGAACTCGCCCGTCTTGTCCCGGAAGGCGGCGGCCAGGGCGCCCGCCGTGATCACCGGGATGTTCCAGTGCGACGCCAGCCGCACCACCGCCGCCGCCTCGTACTCGCACACCGGACCCAGGATCAGGTCCGGCCTGGCGGCGCAAGAGCGCTCCAGCAGGCGGAAGACGGCGTCGTTGGCGCAGTCCGAGTCGTCGAAGCGGACGTCGAAGCGGACGCCGGAGAAAGGCGCGCCCGGCGCCTGCAGCCTCGCCTGCGCGTAAAGAACCGCCGGCGCCACCCGCGCGTACGAGAAGAGGTAGGAGTCGTTCCGGGGCAGGAAGACCACGACTTGGACGTCCTCGTCGGCCGCGCGCGACCCGGCGAGGAGCGACAAGAAGACGGAGAAGAAGACGCGCGCCGCGCGGCGGCACGTGACGTCACAGTCGTCCCGCATCTTCCTCTTCGAAACGGAACCGAGGACTTTCCAACTTCCCGCTGCGTGTCGCCAGCGAGTGTCCTGGTCCTGCTCGCAGCTCACACTTTAAAGCGTCTTCTGGGAGCTACGTCATCAGGACACGCCCCCCCGTTGCGGCCGATACGGCCCGCCGATCCGATACCTGCCCGGCGCTACTCACTGAGCATGCGCACTCATGCCCCATCAACGCTCCAGGTTTCCTCGAACAAAACGTCGATGTATTGTGGGTATTTCACAACAAAAACGGTATAAATGCTGGATTATGTCTAGACCAGGTGTGTCCACACTGCGGCCAGGGAGGGGGGCCCAGCCCAGCAGGCACAAGACATTGAAACAACCTTGAGAACTTGTTGAATTAGGTCCTGACGTTGAGCAACTCAAATACAACGTTGAAACAACACCGACGTTTATTCAATGTCGGGTTCTGACGTTGATTTGACATTGAAATTTGGTCATTTCCCAATCAGTATTCTACAACACAAATACAACGTTGAAACAACATGCTTTTTGACGTTTAATCAATGTTGGGTTGTGACGTTGATTTGACATTGAAATTAGGTCATTTCCCAACCAATATTCTACAACACAAATACAACGTTGAAACAACAACAATGTTTATTCAATGTTGGGTTGTGACATTGATTTGACATTGAAATTTGGTCATATCCCAACTAATATTCTACAACAGAAATACAACGTTGAAACGACATGCTTTTTTATGACGTTTATTCAAGGTCAGGTTGTGACGTTGATTTGACCATTGAATTTTGGTCATTTTTCAACCAATATTTTACAACACAAATACAACGTTGAAACAACATGCTTTTTTGACAACGTTTATTCAATGTCAGGTTGTGACGTTGATTTGACCATTGAATTTTGGTCATTTTCCAAAGGGACAAGCGGTAGAAAATGGATGGATATTCTACAACACAAATGCAACGTTGAAACAACATGCTTTTTGACAACGTTTAATCAATGTCAGGTTCTGACGTTGATTTGACATTGAAATTTGGTCATTTCCCAACCAATATTCTACAACACAAATACAACGTTGAAACAAAATACTTTTTGACAACGTTTAATCAATCTCAGTTTGTGATGTTGATTTGACCATTGAATTTTGGTCATTTTCCAAAGGGACGAGCGGTAGAAAATGGATGGATGGATATTCTACAACACAAATACAACATTGAAACAACATGTTTTTTGACAGCGTTTATTCAATGTTGGGTTCTGACGTTGATTTGACATTGAAATTTGGTAATTTCCCAAACAATATTCTACAACACAAATACAACATTGAAACAACATGCTTTTTGACAGCGTTTATTCAATGTTGGGTTGTGACGTTGATTTGACCATTGAATTTTGGTCATTTCCCAAACAATATTTTTCAACACAAATACAACGTTGAAACAACATACTTTTTGACAACGTTTATTCAATGTTGGGTTCTGACATTGATTTGACATTGAAATTTGGTAATTTCCCAAACAATATTCTACAACACAAATACAACGTTGAAACAACATACTTTTTGACAACGTTTAATCAATCTCAGGTTGTGACGTTGATTTGACCATTGAATTTTGGTCATTTTCCAAATGGACGAGCGGTAGAAAATGGATGGATGGATGGATATTCTACAACACAAATACAACGTTGAAACAACATGCTTTTTGACAACGTTTATTCAATGTTGGGTTCTGACGTTGATTTGACATTGAAATTTGGTCATTTCCCAACCAGTTTTCTTCAACACAAATACAACGTTGAAACAACATGCTTTACGACAACGTTTATTCAATGTTGGGTTCTGACATTGATTTGACATTGAAATTTGGTCATTTCCCAAACAATATTCTACAACACAAATACAACATTGAAACAACATGCTTTTTGACAGCGTTTATTCAATGTTGGGTTCTGACATTGATTTGACATTGAAATTTGGTAATTTCCCAAACAATATTCTACAACACAAATACAACGTTGAAACAACATGCTTTTTGACAGCGTTTATTCAATGTTGGGTTGTGACGTTGATTTGACCATTGAATTTTGGTCATTTCCCAAACAATATTTTTCAACACAAATACAACGTTGAAACAACATACTTTTTGACAACGTTTATTCAATGTTGGGTTCTGACATTGATTTGACATTGAAATTTGGTCATTTCCCAAACAATATTCTACAACACAAATACAACGTTGAAACAACATACTTTTTGACAACGTTTAATCAATCTCAGGTTGTGACGTTGATTTGACCATTGAATTTTGGTCATTTTCCAAATGGACGAGCGGTAGAAAATGGATGGATGGATGGATATTCTACAACACAAATACAACGTTGAAACAACATGCTTTTTGACAACGTTTATTCAATGTTGGGTTCTGACGTTGATTTGACATTGAAATTTGGTCATTTCCCAACCAGTTTTCTTCAACACAAATACAACGTTGAAACAACATGCTTTACGACAACGTTTATTCAATGTTGGGTTCTGACATTGATTTGACATTGAAATTTGGTCATTTCCCAAACAATATTCTTCAACACAAATACAACGTTGAAACAACATGCTTTTTGACGGCGTTTATTCAATGTCAGGTTGTGACGTTGATTTGACATTGAATTTTGGTCATTTTCCAAAGGGACAAGCGGTAGGAAATGGATGGATGAATGAATGGATGGATATTCTACAACACAAATACAATGTTGAAACAACATGCTTTTTAACAAGGTTTAATCAATGTTGGGTTCTGATGTTGATTTTACCATTGAAATGTGGTCATTTCCCAACCAATATTCTACAAACCCCGTTTCCATATGAGTTGGGAAATTGTGTTAGATGTAAATATAAACGGAATACAATGATTTGCAAATCATTTTCAACCCATATTCAGTTGAATATGCTACAAAGACAACATATTTGATGTTCAAACTGATAAACTTATTTTTTTTTGCAAATAATCATTAACTTTAGAATTTGATGCCAGCAACACATGACAAAGAAGTTGGGAAAGGTGGCAATAAATACTGATAAAGTTGAGGAATGCTCATCAAACACTTATTTGGAACATTCCACGGGTGAACAGGCTAATTGGGAACAGGTGGGTGCCATGATTGGGTATAAAAGTAGATTCCATGAAATGCTCAGTCATTCACAAACAAGGATGGGGCGAGGGTCACCACTTTGTCAACAAATGCGTGAGCAAATTGTTGAACAGTTTAAGAAAAACCTTTCTCAACCAGCTATTGCAAGGAATTCAGGGATTTCACCATCTACGGTCCGTAATATCATCAAAGGGTTCAGAGAATCTGGAGAAATCACTGCACGTAAGCAGCTAAGCCCGTGACCTTCGATCCCTCAGGCTGTACTGCATCAACAAGCGACATCAGTGTGTAAAGGATATCACCACATGGGCTCAGGAACACTTCAGAAACCCACTGTCAGTAACTACAGTTGGTCGCTACATCTGTAAGTGCAAGTTAAAACTCTCCTATGCAAGGCGAAAAACGTTTATCAACAACACCCAGAAACGCTGTGGGCTTCGCTGGGCCTGAGCTCATCTAAGATGGACTGATACAAAGTGGAAAAGTGTTCTGTGGTCTGACGAGTCCACATTTCAAATTGTTTTTGGAAACTGTGGACGTCGTGTCCTCCGGACCAAAGAGGAAAAGAACCATCCGGATTGTTATAGGCACAAAGTGGAAAAGCCAGCATGTGTGATGGTATGGGGGTGTATTAGTGCCCAAGACATGGGTAACTTACACATCTGTGAAGGCGCCATTAATGCTGAAAGGTACATACAGGTTTTGGAGCAACAAATGTTGCCATCCAAGCAACGTTACCATAGACGCCCCTGCTTATTTCAGCAAGACAATGCCAAGCCACGTGGTACATCAACGTGGCTTCATATTAAAAGTGTGCAGGTACTAGACTGGCCTGCCTGTAGTCCAGACCTGTCTCCCATTGAAATTGGTGGTGCAATATGAAGCCTAAAATACCACAACGGAGACCCCCGGACTGTTGAACAACTTAAGCTGTACATCAAGCAAGAATGGGAAAGAATTCCACCTGAGAAGCTTAAAAAATGTGTCTCCTCAGTTCCCAAACGTTTACTGAGTGTTGTTAAAAGGAAAGGCCATGTAACACAGTGGTGAACATGCCCTTTCCCAACTACTTTGGCACGTGTTGCAGCCATGAAATTCTAAGTTAATTATTATTTGCAAAAAAAAAAAAAAAAAGTTTATGAGTTTGAACATCAAATATGTTGTCTTTGTAGCATATTCAACTGAATATGGGTTGAAAATGATTTGCAAATCATTGTATTCCGTTTATATTTACATCTAACACAATTTCCCAACTCATATGGAAACGGGGTTTGTACAACACAAATACAACGTTGAAACATACTTTTTTTTTTGTTTTGTTTGTTTTTTGTGTCCTGTCCAGCTTCTCAGGCAAATCATATAGTTGATGTAGATGCCCATGTCGGCTGTTCAGATTTACTTTACAAAAGAGAAGTGTAGGATACTTCTCTTGTTGCCTTATTTGTATTTGACTTTATTAAATGTATTTATATTATCATTTAGTGCAGCCGGGCCGGAGCAGGAGGGGATAGAAAGAGAAAAAAAAAGAAGACAGAGGGGGAAATTGTGGGGACAAGAGGGGGATTAGACAGAGACAAAAACAACAACAGCAAACAACAACAATAGAGCAACATCAGCAAATATGACATGTACAAATATGATGGTAAAAGTAATAGCAAATAAGCAGTTAGCGAAAAATAAAAAATAATACAGAAATGACAATGAGCATTATTACACTACAAATGGATCAATACAAATACCAATAGAAATAGCGCTATTGATAATGAACAATACCAATAATTTACCTTTATTATCAACAATACAGTTGTTTAAATGCAACAATACATATACGTAATGATAACTTGAGATACGAAAGAATGCAGAAAAATGGAGGGGGAGAAAGAGAAGCAACCTACATTAACCTTGTAGATTGTTATAGTCACCATAGGTTAAGCTTTGTCAGTGTGCCATGTGTTACACCCAGTTTACCCTAGGGCAACAACGTTAATATATGTTTGATGAAACGTGATTATGTGCATGAGTGTAAGTATGCATATGTACTTGTATATGTACAGAATGTGTATATGTGTTTGTACAATGAATGTATATGTACAGTATGTGTATGTGTATGTTTGTATATTGAATGTGCGTGTGGATGTACGAACATTAGGTAGGTAAATATGTACTGTATTTGTGTATGTATGTGGGAGCGTAGGTACCTATGTACGTATGTGAGCATATGTGAATTTGCATGTACAATACATTCGACTCCCAGAGTGCGTGGGAGCCAGAGCACGGCCCCATCACCCCCGAGAGCCCAACCCACAAACAGGAGGCGTGGTGCCCAGGGAACCAGGGACCACCGCCCCCACGCAGCCAAGCCGGCCAGCGACAAGAACCCCAGAGCCCGACCCACCGTACCGCCCACAAGGGCCAGCAGCAGGCCGCAGACAGACGCACCCTGCAGAGGACAGGGCACGAGAAAAGCAGGGGACAGCCAGACCCCAAGCCAGCGAGAGACCACACCCCACACGGGCAGAAAGGCGAGACGCCCCGCCCGAGGGACCCAGAGACTCCCCGCAACCGGACGGGAAGACCGCCCCCGCCCCACCGGCAACCGGGCCCCCACGAGCCCACCCCCCACCCCCGGAGAGCGCGGCGAGGCCAGCCCCCGGCCACCCCACCCAAACCGGCCGCCGCAGGACCACCCAGGCACAGGGCCACGGGAACCACCCACCCCACCCGCAGGGACCCCAACGATGGAGATGGAACAACCAGCAACCGCCCCGCCGAGCCCCCCCCCCCCCCTGGACTGTTGAACAACTTAAGCTGTACATCAAGCAAGAATGGGAAAGAATTCCACCTGAGAAGCTTAAAAAATGTGTCTCCTCAGTTCCCAAACGTTTACTGAGTGTTGTTAAAAGGAAAGGCCATGTAACACAGTGGTGAACATGCCCTTTCCAAACTACTTTGGCACGTGTTGCAGCCATGAAATTCTAAGTTAATTATTATTTGCAAAAAAAAAAAGAAGAAGTTTATGAGTTTGAACATCAAATATGTTGTCTTTGTAGCATATTCAACTGAATATGGGTTGAAAATGATTTGCAAATCATTGTATTCCGTTTATATTTACATCTAACACAATTTCCCAACTCATATGGAAACGGGGTTTGTACAACACAAATACAACGTTGAAACATACTTTTTAACAACGTTTAATCAATGTCAGGTTGTGACTTTGATTTTACATTGAAATGAGGTCGTTTTCCAACCAATATTCTACAACACAAATACAATGTTGAAACAACATACTTTTCGACGACATTTAATCAATGTCAGTGTGACAGTCACAAGCTGTTGGGTGAGTTCCAAGGACCATCAAGGAACGACATCTTGCGGGCAGGTTTAGACTTCTTTATTTTTCAATAAGAAACCTCTTTCGTGCTTTTCAGCACTTGCCATTTCCTGCTCGCTCCTCCGTCTGCTTTCCAGCAGCACGTCGTCGTCTCCTTTGCGCTCTCTCTCTCTCCTCGCTCCTCCGCCCAGCTTCCCCAGCTGCGTGCGTCGCCGTCGTTCGCGTGTTGTTAGTCTCGTTCGCTCAGCATCAGCTTCCCTCTGGCTCCTTCTCTTCTCCTCGTCTCTCTCTCTGACATTCACGTCTGTCGCCCTCTTATACGGTGCAAGAGGATGATTACATTGTCTACAGCTGCGCACTTCACGCACCTTATCGTGATTGCGGCGTCTCTCCTGGCGCGCCCCGCCTCGCTGCTCGTTCGCCGTCTCCGCCTCCTCGCCGCCATCTTGGAGCGGGCTCCGGTGTGCCCTACCTTGCTGTTGGACTGCCGGCCACGCCTCCTCGCCGCCACCTTGGGGTCGGCCCCGGCGGGGCACGCCTCCCTGTTGGTCTGCTGGCCCCGCCTCCCCACAGTCCTCCATCGCCGGACGCAAGCCGGGAGTCCGATCGCCTGAGCCTACTCCCCCCCAACCCCCCCTTTTTGAGGGAGCGGGACGTTTTATTGAAATTGGAAAATGGTAGTTTGATTGTCCAAGGTGAGTGGAAAGTGTTGAAAGTGGAACGGTTCCAATCGGGTGAAAAATGGGTGAGTTGTGCAAGCTTGAAAAAAAGACCCATTTATTTTCAATGGGAAAATGGCCTGAAAACCGGGAAATTCTGGGTAATCCGAGATATTTTTTTTATACTTGAACGGTTCCCATCAGATGACAACTGTGGAACAACAAATAGATGATTTTTTTTTTGTGCTTAACGTCTGGGCATTCACACAACAAAGCTGCTGTGTACAGTAGGAAGGGTTTACCTGACGCCTGAAACGTGAAAAATTGGGGGGAGGGGTGTGTACTTTCCACTTTAGCCACCGGAATGCAGTAGAGTGTTGAATATCTTAAAACGTGTTTTGTTGCAATTCCAACTTTGACGACAGCGTCACTTGCTAAGTTGAGCAGCACTTTCCATCATTTTCAGTAGACTGCATTGCAAAAGGATTAGCTCCTGCCCCAACCCCTCATCCGCTCGCGCGAGATCCACTCAGGAATGGGGCCATATGAATCCCTTCTCTACTGTAGGCTGTTTTTTTTTGTTTTTGTTTTTTTAACTATAATTCAAATGTATAACTTACAAATAAATCTGAAGTTGATTTTAAAATGTAGGTTTTGAAAGTAAAAATAATGAATATTTATATTTTTAACACTTTTATAATTATTATTATTATTTTTTTTTTTAACTTTCCTTTGACTCATTTTCTGTTTTGGTTTGTCTGCAGAACTTGAACTTGAGACGAAGATGACAAAGACCTTCAAAACCACTTTGTCTTTCTGAAGCCCTGACCTCAACCCCACTGAACTGCAGGGAAACCTTTCAAGGAAGTAAAGGCTCGATGATATCTACTCTGCAAACACAACAGACCAATCAATCAATAAAAGTCCAATCAATGTATTAGACCTATTTGATTAGAGCTAATTGATTAGACTTAATTGCTTAAAACTAGTTGATGAGACCTAATAGATTAGACCTAATTGATGAGACCTGACGGATTAGAGCAAATTGATTAGACCTAATTGATTAACAGCTAATTGATTAGACCTCATTATTTAGAACGTGTAGATTGGACATAATGGATGACACCTAATTGATTAGACCTAATGGATATGACCTAATTGATTAGAGCTAGTAGATGAAACCTAATTGATTAGACCTAATAGATGAGACCTAGATGATTAGACCTAATTGATTAGAGCTAATAGATGAGACCTATTTGATTAGACCTAATTGATGAGACCTAATTAAATAGAACATATAGATTAAACCTAGTTGATGAGAAATAATTGATTAGACCTAATAGATGAGACCAAATTGATGAGACCTAATTAATTAGACCCGTGACCCCAAAAGGTACAAGCGGTAGAAAATGGATGGATGGATAATTAATTAGACCCAAAAAATAAGACCTAATAAATAAGACCAAATTGATGAGACCTAATTAATGAGACCCAATAAATAAGACTACATTAATTAGACCTAACAAATAAGACCTAATTAATTAGACCTAATTGATAAGACCAAATAGATTAAACCTAATTGATGAGACCTAATTGAGTATGCATAAATAATGATACCTAATAAATAAGATCTAATTAATTAAACCTTATTAATTGGAACGAACAGATGACACCTTGTTGATTAGACCTAATAGAAGAGACCAAATTCATTAGAAGGAATAGATGACATCTAATTATTGAGATTTAATAGATTATACCTAATTGATGAGAGGTAATTCATTAGACCTAATAGATGAGGCCTAATTGATTAGACCTAATTGAAGAGACCTTATTGATTAGAGCTAAATGATGGGAAAGTATATATTAGACCTAATAGGGGAGATCTAATTAATTAGGATAGATGAGACCTAATAGATTAGTCAGAAATAATGGGACCTAATTAATTAGATTGAATGGATTAGCTCTAATAGATGAGACCTAATTAATTAGGATAGATGAGACCTAATAGATTAGTCAGAAATAATGAGACATAATTAATTAGATTTAATGGATTAGCTCTAATAGATGAGACCTAATTAATTAGAATTGATGAGAGCTAATAGACTAGACTTAAATGAGGAGACCTTATTCATTAGAGCTAATATGTGAGACCTAATTGATTAAAGCTGATAGATTAGACCTAATTGATAACTAATTTTATAAAGCTAATAGATGAGCTCTAATAGATGAGACCTAATAGATGAGAGCTTAAAGATGAGACCTAATTGATTAAAGCTGATAGATTAGACCTAATTGATGATAACTAATTTTATAGAGCTAATAGATGAGCTTTAATAGATGAAACCTAATAGATGAGACCTAATTGATTAAAGCTGATATATTAGACATAATTGATTAGCGCTAATAGATGAGAGCTAATAGGTCATGATGGGAGTAGACAAGTTCATGAAGACACATTCCTAAAAATGACTTCAAGTTTTGTTTGAAAAACTGGAGAGTCCCTCAAGAACTATATTTCACAGCGGAAGGATACGTGCTGTACCAAGTACCTCCTGACAGCACTACCGCGCATACAAGTAAATACTGTTAGTACACGTTGTGTATGAAGCAAAGTGTACTCGAAGGACCTGCAGACATGATTTCCTGACAAATACTTTACTGTGGCTCCCTCTTGTGGCCAAACTAAATGATCAGTAAATGAAGATGTAATACATTTACTTAGTGTACTTGTACTACTTGTACATGTGTACATGATTGCCTGACAAATACTTTACTGTGGCTCCCTCTTGTGGCCAAACCAAATGATCAGAAAATGAAGATGTGATACATTTACTTACTTAGTGTACTTGTACTACTTGTACATGTGTACATGATTAATTTCCCCTCGGGGATTAATAAAGTAGTTCTGATTCTGATTGCCTGACAAATACTTTACTGTGGCTCCCTCTTGTGGCCAAAACCGAACAACGCAGCTCCACTATCCAACTTCTAATCACTTCAAATGATCGGTATATGAAGATATTTACTTAGTGTACTTGTACACGTTTACTGTAGTAGTATAGTGTAGTTTTTTACTGGTAGTACTGACCCTTTAGGTCCTTATAAATGTAACATTGAAGATAAAAATGGTATATTTTGACAGTATTAATAGGAAATGATCAATAATATTTCAGCTTGCTCACAGGAAGTTGCTCTTTGTGTTTGTTGTCATTTTCGTGTTTGCATCATTACTCATTTTACTTCTCTTTCTACTTGGATTCAAGATTGTCATTTTTTTCACTATCAAATAAAACTTTAAACTACTTACCATCACTTTAATATTGAACTATTATAACTTTAATATTTAACTATTAATTATAACTTCAGACTACTTACCATCACTTTAATATTTAATTATAACTTTAAACTATTTACCACCACTTCAATATTTAACTATAACTTTAATATTTAACTATGAATTATAACTTTAAACTATTTACCACCACTTTAATATTTAACTATAACTTTAATATTTAACTATGAATTATAACTTTAAACTATTTACCATCACTTTAATATTTAACTATTAATTATAACTTTAACATTTACCTATTAATTATAACTTTAACAATTAACTATTAATGATGTTAAACTATTTACCATCACTTTAATATTCAACTATTAATTATAACTTTAATATTTAACTATTGATTATAACTTTAAACTATTTACCACCACTTTAATATTTAACTATTAACTATACCTTAAAATATTTAACTATTAATTATACATGTAATATTTAATTATTATTTATAACTTTAATATTTACTATTAATTATAACTTTAATATTTAACTATTAATTATAACTTTAAAGTATTTACCATCACTTTAATACTTAACTATTAATTATAACGTTATATTTAACTACTAATTATAACTTTAAACTACTTACAATCACTTTAATATTTACTATTAATTATAACTTTAATATTTAACTATTAGTCATAACTTTAAAGTATTTACCATCACTTTAATACTTAACTATTAATTATAACTTTATATTTAGCTATTAATTATAACATTAAACTACTTACAATCACTTTAATATTTAACTATAACTTTAAACTAATTACCACCACTTTAATATTTAACTATTGATTATAACTTTAAACTACTTAAAATCACTTGAATATTTAGCTATTTACTATAACTGTAATATTTAACTATTAATTATAAATTTAATATTTAACTATTAATTATAACTTTAAACTTTTTACAATAGAGAGGTGTTTAGGGCACGTCCGACCAGTAGGAGGCCACGGGGAAGACCCAGGACACATTGGGAAGACTATGTCTCCCGGCTGAAGAGCTGGACAAAGTGGCTGGGGAGAGGGAAGTCTGGGTTTCCCTGCTTAGGCTGCTGCCCCCGCGACCCGACCTCGGATAAGCGGAAGCAGATGGATGGATGGAGAGACAATCACTTTAATATTTAACTATTAATTATTACCTTAATGTTTAACTATTAATTATAACTTTAATATTTATCTATTAATTATAACTTTAAACTATTTACCATCACTTTAATATTTTACTATTATTATAACTTTAACATTTATCTGTTAACTATCACTTTAATATTTAACTATAAACTATCACTTTAATACTTGACTATTAATTATAACTAATATTTAACGATAACTTTAATATTTAAGTATTATAACTTTAACATTTACTATCACTTTAATATTTAAATACAACTTTAATACTTTATTATTTAACTATCATTTTACTTTTTAACCATTTAAAGGTGCCATATGTAGGAATGTGGCCAGAAATGGTACTGCAATCACGGTCAAAATTCAGTAGTCCCCTCCCCCTCTCCATGACTGAGGTTGCCAGATACGAATCTGAATCCTCCTCCAAAGAACTTCAAATGGCAATGGACGCTGTAGGTTTCGCTGGTTCATGCGTCTTGCAAGATGGTTTACAAAGTAGTTATGCCACATTTTACTGATGTCCATTAGTATTTGTAAAGTTACGCGGCAATATTTTCGTTGGGATTAGGGACAGATTGTTGGCATTAGCTTGCTCAAATGTCGAGTTTGACCGCCCTGTCAGTTGGATGACACATGGCTAACGGGCTTATATTTAGCCTGTATGTCTACGTCTCCATTTCCATTTATTACAAGTAATAAGAAAAGATAAATGCCTGACTTACCTATCAAGAAGGGACTTAGCAAGTTTGGCGTCAGATGAAAAAAAATCTTCAATGGCCTCCATCTTTCAAAGGCGTCCTGATACAAATCCTGGTTTTGTCATGAATAAGTTGAGAATGGCAACTTTTAGACGTACTAATGTCTGACATGTTTAGGAACTTTACCAGTGGCAGTCGCCAGACCAAGATGACATAACTGACAACCTGGATGTGACACACTCACATACAGTACTTTCTCATTGGTCAAACGGTGGAGGGCGGGGCATCGAGATGAAAACAATATCAAGATTTCGGGGCTGTTAATCTAATTTTGAAATGAGCATATACGCTATTATCAGTTATAGAGGTGTTGTAAAAAGAGATGATTTATTAATAATGTCTTCTGACACATCAGGGCCATTTAATTATTACATATGGCTCCTTTAACTATAACTTTAATATTTAACTATTCATTATAACTTTGGGACAAGCGGTAGAGAATGGATGGATGGATATTTAACTATAAATTATAACTTTAATATTTGACTATTGCTTTAATATTTAACTATTAATTATAACTTTAATATTAAACTATTAATTATAACATTAATATTTAACTATCACTTCAATATTTAACTATTAATTATAACTTTAATATGTACCTATTAATTATAACTTTAATATTTAATTATCACTTTAATATTTAACTATAAATTATAACTTTAATATTTATCGCTTTAATATTTAAATATAACTTTAATATTTAACTACAAACTATATCTTTAATATTTAACTATTGCTTTACTTTACTTTAATCATTAACCATAACTTTAATATTTAAATATTAATTATAACTTTAATATTTTACTATAAATTATAACTTTAATATTTAACTATAACATGTAACTATTAACTATAACTTTGACATGGAACTATTAATTATAACTTTAATATGTAATTATTAGGGGACAAGTGGCAGAAAATGGATGGATGGGCACTTCAATATTTAACTATTAATAATAACTTTAATATTTAACCATTAGCTATAACTTTAATATTTAACTACTGTCACTTTTAATATTTAACAATTGTAACTTATTGTACAGAATAATTTGTAATCTATTGTAACTATCAATTTTAACTTATCGCAACTATTATTTGTAACTTATTGTAACTATTAATTATACCTTATTTGAACTACTATTGTAAATATTATTGTAACTCATTGACCCGGGCTTGGGGACTGAATCCAGGTGTGTCGCATCTTCTTGGTGTCAGCCTCTAGGTCACACTGTCAGAAATTCCCGATCTTTGTGGTGTCAGCCTCTAGGGGACTGAATCCAGGTATGTCGCATCTTCTTGGTGTCAGCCTATAATAGACTGAATCCAGGTATGTCCTATCTTCCTGGTGTCAGCCACTTAGCAATTAATTCCAGGTGTGTCCCATCTTCTTGGTGTCAGCCTCTAGAAGACTGAATCCAGGTATGCTTTACCATCTTAATGTCAGCCTCTAGGTCACTAATTCCAGGTGTGTCCCATCCTTTTGGAGTCAGCCTATAGGTCACACTGTCATGTATGTCCCATCTTCTTGGTGTCAGTCTCTAGAGGACTGAATCCAGGTGTGTACCCAACCACTTGGAGTCAGCCTCTAGGTCACACCATCAGGTATGTCCCATCCTCTTGGAGTCAGTCTCTAGGTCACACTGTCAGAAATGCCCGACCTTCTTGGTGTCAGCCTCTAGGGGACTGAATTCAGGTATGTCTCATCTTCTTGGTGTCAGCCTCTCGGTCACTCTTTCCAGGTGTGTCCCTTCTTCTTGGTGTCAGCCTATAGAAGACTGATCCCAGGTATGCCTTATCTTCCTGGTGTCAGCCACTTAGCAATTCATTCCAGGTGTCTCCCATCTTCTTGGTGTCAGCCTCTAGAAGACTGAATCCAGGTATGCTCTATCATCTTAATGACAGCCTCTACGTCACAAATTCCGGGTGTGTCCCATCCTCTTGGAGTCAGCCTCTAGGGGACACTGTCAGGTATGTCCCATCTTCTTGGAGTCAGCCTCTAGGTCACACTGTCAGGAATGCCCCATCTTCTTGGAGTCAGTCTCTAGGGGACTGAATCCAGGTGTGTCCCATCTTTTTGGAGTCAGCCTCTAGGTCACACTGTCAGGAATGCCCCAAATTCTTGGAGTCAGTCTCTAGGCGACACCCATCTTCTTGGAGTCAGCCTCTAGATCACACTGTCAGGAATGCTCCATCTTCTTGGAGTCAGTCTCTAGGGGACTGAATCCAGGTGTGTCCCATCTTCTTGGAGTCAGCCTCTAGATCACACTGTCAGGAATGCTCCATCTTCTTGGAGTCAGTCTCTAGGGGACTGAATCCAGGTGTGTCCCATCTTCTTGGAGTCAGCCTCTAGGTCACACCATCAGGTATGTCCCATATTCTTGGAGTCAGTTTCTAGGGGACTGAATCCAGGTGTCCCATCTTCTTGGTGTCAGCCTCTAGGTCACACCATCAGATATGTCCCATCTTCTTGGAGTCAGTCTTTAGGGGACTGAATCAAGGTGTCGCATCTTTTTGAAGTCAGCCTCTAGGTCACA
The DNA here is from genome assembly GCF_033978685.3 of Nerophis lumbriciformis. NCBI lineage: Eukaryota > Metazoa > Chordata > Actinopteri > Syngnathiformes > Syngnathidae > Nerophis > Nerophis lumbriciformis. The sequence goes on along the minus strand of NC_084567.2, from coordinate 13,864,141 downwards.
CCAGCAGGTATGTCCCATATTCTTGGAGTTAGTCTCTAGGGGACACCCATCTTCTTGGAGTCAGCCTCTAGGTCACACTGTCAGGAATGCTCCATCTTCTTGGAGTCAGTCTCTAGGGGACTGAATCAAGGTGTGTCCCATCTTCTTGGAGTCAGCCTCTAGGTCACACCATCAAGTATGTCCCATCTTCTTGGAGTCAGTCTCTAGGGGACTGAATCCAGGTGTGTCCCATCTTCTTGGAGTCAGCCTCTATGGCACACCATCAGGTATGTCCCATATTCTTGGAGTCATTCTCTAGGGGACTGAATCCAGGTGTGTCCCATCCTCTTGGAGTCAGCCTTTAGGTCACACCATCAGGTATGTCCCATATACTTGGATTCAGTCTCTAGGGGACTGAATCCAAGTGTGTCCCATCTTCTTGGAGTCAGCCTTTAGGTCACACCATCAAGTATGTCCCATCTTCTTGGAGTCCGTCTCTAGGTCACACCATCAGGTATGTCCCATCTTCTTGGTGTCAGCCTCTAGGTCACACCATCAGGTATGTCCCATCTTCTTGGAGTCAGTCTCTAGGGGACTGAATCAAGGTGTCGCATCTTCTTGTTGTCAGCCTCCAGGGGACTGAATCCAGGTATGTCGCATCTTCTTGGTGTCAGCCTATAGAAGACTGAATCCAAGTATGCCTTATCTTCCTGGTGTCAGCCACTTAGCAATTCATTCCAGGTGTCTCCCATTTTCTTGGTGACAGCCTCTAGAAGACTGAATACAGGTATGCTCTATCATCTTAATGTCAGCCTTTAGGTCACTAATTCCGGGTGTGTCCCATCCTCTTGGAGTCAGCCTCTAGGTCACACTGTCAGGAATGCCCCATCTTCTTGGAGTCAGTCTCTAGGGGACTGAATCCAGGTGTGTCCCATCTTCTTGGAGTCAGTCTCTAGGGGACACTGTCAGGTATGTCCCATCTTCTTGGAGTCAGCCTCTAGGTCACACTGTCAGGAATGCCCCATCTTCTTGGAGCCAGTCTCTAGGGGACTGAATCCAGGTGTGTCCCATCTTCTTGGAGTCAGTCTCTAGGGGACACTGTCAGGTATGTCCCATCTTCTTGGAGTCAGCCTCTAGGTCACACTGTCAGGAATGCTCCATCTTCTTGGAGTCAGTCTCTAGGGGACTGAATCCAGGTGTGTCCCATCTTCTTGGAGTCAGTCTGTAGATCACACCATCAAGTATGTCCCATCTTCTTGGAGTCAGTCTCTAGGGGACTGAATCCAGGTGTGTCCCATCTTCTTGGAGTCAGCCTCTAGGGCACACCATCAGGTATGTCCCATATTCTTGGAGTCATTCTCTAGGGGACTGAATCCAGGTGTGTCCCATCTTCTTGGAGTCAGCCTTTAGGTCACACCATCAGGTATGTCCCATATTCTTGGAGTCAGTCTCTAGGGGACTGAATCCAAGTGTGTCCCATCTTCTTGGAGTCAGCCTTTAGGTCACACCATCAGGTATGTCCCATCTTCTTGGAGTCCGTCTCTAGGTCACACCATCAGGTATGTCCCATCTTCTTGGAGTCATCTCTAGGTCTTGTGCCAGCTGTTCAGCTTCCTCCACAGCTAGTCTGTGTAGTTGGAGGTCGCCTGCAACGACGTCGAGCCATCGGGTGCGGGGTTTGCCTCGTGGTCTTCTCAAGCTTGCGGCCCTCGGGTCACACTGGAGAATGGCTCCGGTCGGATGGTCAGGAGGAAGGCGGAGGACCTATCTTCGGTCTGGCCTAGACGTGACGAAGGGGGCTTGCGCGTTCCAATGGCCCTGGAGAACAATACCGTCTGGAGCTCTCCAGGGTAGGTCCCAGACAAACAATGACCCCAACGTGTTGGTACATTATGAGGTGGCAACCCCACCAACCCAGGAGAAACCCCTTTTGTTATGAAACCGACTTTCATTCCACGTTTACTTTATAAATTATGGATGGTTTTCCATCGAACGTTCACTCTGTGTGAGAAATGGGATGAGGAGCAAGTGAAAATAATTTGAGGATGATCAGGATCACTGTCTGGATTCAGGACTTTTCAAATGGAGATGTTTACATTTGTGGGGGGAGTAGGAAACCATTGCAATAATAAATCAGTCTTGTGGGTCCAATTATTGTTTTTGCAAATCTTTGAAAATATATTCCATAAAATCCTTCCACTCCTTTAAATAAATCACAACAAACATTAGCATAACACTAAAAAACTTGACGACAACGCTGTATGTTGATGTCATAACTGTACAGCATCAAGATGTCGTACCATCACTTCAACACAACAAAAGTACAACTGCGTAAGACAAGATGGTGATCTCTTCCCTGAAGCTCGGCTGATCTTCTCCTCAGCACTTTAGTTCTCCTACAGTTCTTCCCTGAGCTTGCGGACCGTCAGGTGATTCAGACCGTCGCTAGTCGCCTTGATGATCCTCCAGGCATCGTGATGCATGAGACCCTCCAGGGAACTCCCATTTATTGACAAGACCTCGTCCCCAACCTCCATCAGACCGGACAGCTCAGCAGCTCCCCCTGTGGTGGGAAAGCATAAAGACCATAGACTAAGTCAAATTCCTCTTCATAACAACTCACAATAACCTTCATTGTTTTTGCATTGGACATAGAGACCGTCGACTAAGTTCTTAAACAAATGGGCCAATAAGTCGGATTCCGATCCTGATGCTTATTTCATCATTTCATTTCTGCAAATCCAATTTTAATAAGTCAGGATTTTCTACTTTTGCGTTGATCTTGCTTTGGTAAGTTTCCTTTTCCGGTTCAGTTTTATAATTTCGGTGGCCTTTGCAGGACCACATGTATTCTGTCATGTCTGTTTGTTCCATCTGCTTCCAGTTTTACACATGCAACCATTTTTTTTTTACAGGTGTGCTTTTATTCTGAAGGCCTGACATTATAGAATCCATGTTTCCTGAGGGTTGCCAAGTGGACCGGAAGGTTTGCGGCTGCTGGGGATTGTTAATGTAACGGAGGCCAGCTAGTTTAGCTGCACGCTAGAACATTGAGACACGTAAAGTACGTGTTTGAGAGCTGCGTTTTCTCCCAAAACTCTTGGGACGATTTGAGGTCCTTTGGGACCTTTAGGGAATTATAGTTCTTTTTTAGGTACTTTGAGACTGTGGGACTATTTGGGGTCTTTTGGTACCTTTAAGAGAATATAGTCGTTTTTAAGGTACTTTGAGACCTTGGGACTATTTGGGGTCCTTTGGGACCTTTAGGAGGATTATAGTCCTTTTTGAGGTACTTTGAGACCTTGGGAATAATTGGGGCCTTGTAGTAGGAATATCGTCCTTTTTGAGGTACTTTGAGAACTTGGGACAAGTTTGGTGTCCTTTGGGACCTTTAGGAGGACTATAGTCCTTTTTGAGGTACTTTAAGACCTTGAGACTATTTGGGGTCCTTTGGGACCTTTAGGAGGATTGTAGTCCTTTTTTAGGTAGTTTGAGACCTTGGGATTATTTGGGGTCCTTTGGGACCTTTAGGAGGAATATAGTCCTTTTTTAGGTACTTAAAGACCTTGGGACTATTTGGGGTCCTTTGGGACTTTTAAGAGGAATGTAGTTATTTTTAGGTACTTTGAGACCTTGGTACTATTTGGGGTCCTTTTTTAGGTACTTTGAGACCTTGGGACTATTTGGGGTCCTTTCTTAGGTACTTTGAGACCTTGGGACTATTTGGGGTCCTTTTTTAGGTACTTTGAGACCTTGGGACTATTTGGGGTCCTTTTTTAGGTACTTTGAGACCGTGGGACTATTTAGGGTCTTTTGGTACCTTTAGGGGAATATAGTCCTTTTTAAGGTACTTTGAGACCTTAGGGACTATTTGGGGTCCTTTTGGACCTTTAGGAGGATTATCAATCAATCAATCAATGTTTATTTATATAGCCCTAAATCACAAGTGTCTCAAAGGGCTGCACAAGCCACAACGACATCCTCGGTACAAAGCCCACATATTATATTATTATTATTTATTATTATAGTCCTTTTTGAGGTACTTTGAGACCTTGGGAATAATTGGGGCCTTGTAGTAGGAATATAGTCCTTTTTGAGGTACTTTGAGAATTTGGGACAAGTTTGGTGTCCTTTAGGAGGAGTATAGTCCTTTTTTAGGTACTTTGAGAACTTGGGACACGTTTGGTGTCCTTTGGGACCTTTAGGAGGAGTATAGTCCTTTTTGAGGTACTTTGAGAACTTGGGACAAGTTTGGTGTCCTTTGGGACCTTTAGGAGGAGTATAGTCCTTTTTGAGGTACTTTAAGACCTTGAGACTATTTGGGGTCCTTTGGGAGCTTTTGGAGGATTGTAGTCCTTTTTTAGGTAGTTTGAGACCTTGGGACTATTTGGGGTCCTTTGGGACCTTTAGGAGGAATATAGTCCTTTTTTAGGTACTTAAAGACCTTGGACTATTTGGGGTCCTTTGGGACCTTTAAGAGGAATGTAGTTATTTTTAGGTACTTTGAGACCTTGGGACTATTTGGGGTCCTTTTTTAGGTACTTTGAGACCTTGGGACTATTTGGGGTCCTTTTTTAGGTACTTTGAGACCTTGGGACCATTTTGGGGTCCTTTGGGACCTTTAGGAGGAATATAGTTCTTTTTTAGGTACTTTGAGACTTTGGGACAAGTTTTGGGTCCTTTGGGACCTTTAGGAGAAATATAGTTCTTTTTTAGGTACTTTAAGACCTTGAGACTATTTGGGATCCTTTGGGACCTTAAGGAGGATTATAGTCATTTTTGAGGTACTTCGAGACCTTGGGAGTATTTGGGGTCCTTTGGGAGCTTTAGGAGGAATATAGTCCTTATTGAGGTACTTTGAGACCTTGGGACTATTTGAGGTCTTCTGGGACCTTTAGGAGGATTATAGTCCTTTTTGAGGTATTTTGAGACCCTGGGAGTATTTGGGGTGCTTTGGGATCTTTAAGAGGAATATAGTCCTTTTTGAGGTACTTTGAGACCTTGGGACTATTTGTTTTTTTTTGGGACCTTTAGGAGGAATCAGTGACGTGCGGTATATTAAATTGTTATATGTATCCAGTGATTATACTATAAAGTTATTTTCCATTTAACTTCACCAGTTTTAGATTATTTTTATTCAAAATCGCTGAATTTTCACATTTGCCGTTCAAATACTGAGAAGAGACGGTGCGGTGAACAGCAGCCAGTCGAGGCGCGTCACTCAGTGCCTCAACATGGACGGACTCGGCTAACTGCTGGTCTGCTGTGCAGTGAGACTGTATTGCTATATGAATTATATTATACATTTCCATAGTTTAGTTAGCTGAGGTATATAATGTACAGTGTATTTTGTCAACAACTGTATGTGTGTAAAGTATTTCTTGTGCTGAGCGATCATAAAACTGCTGCGAAGACGCACTGGCTGAGGCACGCGTAACCACGCCTCCTGGTGCTTAAGACACGTTCGCCGCAGACTGCACCCACCCACGGGAACGCCACACCAACCAAAGCCCACACCCAAACCCTCCACGTGCAAGACCGAATCCACCCAAAAAAAGTCACTTAACAAGAAGCCAAAAAGTGCAAAAACAACATTGCTCGCGCCGGAGGAGCCGTGAACGACTGCAAGGACACTACATTAGGTACACCTGCAGACTGCAGCACGGATTTCATATTTCATTCATTCACAACTCCTCCACACCGAACACCACTGTACCCGCACTTATAAGTAAAGGTAAGACCATAATAACGTTTTTTTATTAAATGTGCTTTTTTGTGTGCTACAGTTTGTATGTGTAAAGTTAAAGTTAAGTTAAAGCAGGGGCGTCACTAGCTTTTAAGGACAGGGGGGGCTTTGCCCCCAGGAGATGCACAGGATGCGAGCGAATGTTACGCACGAGCACAAAACTTCACAAAAGGCTAACAAAGACTTAGAAATTATTCATTGTTATTATTATTATTTAAAAAAAAATGCACGGGACGAAATGAAATGCTCCCCGGAACGATGGCTTTTAACCATATATTTTCTTTTTCTTTTTATGTATTTATTCATTTTACATTTTATATTAAATGTCTTGGTTTTTCCTCCCTCTGAAAATCCTATTAAATGTTTAACAAGCCATCCTATAATAATAAAACAGCTATTAATGTAACAATACAATAAAACAAATATATTTAATGATGTTTTTTTCATTATTTTAACAATAGGCTTATGTATATTACTTTATATAGATTCTACAAGAAACACAAAACTTAAAAAATAAATGATTTACAATTGCACACACAAGGTTTTGTGCAGCTTCACTCATTGTAAAGGAAGATAATGTGCTTTGTACACCTGCAGGACCGCCAGCAAGGTCGCAGAGAAAATGCGGGCTGGAATTTGAGTGATGTGGGCATTTTCTATATGAACAAGTGGAATGGATTGGATACCGATGCACGAAAGGGGCTCTCTACCTTACGCTACGAAGTGGGGGGAAACTGAGTGAATAATAACAGGTTATATGATTATTTATTTAAACTCATATTTGGGCCACTTTATAATGAATATGTCGGCATTTATTTGTAAAAAAAAACAAAAAAACACCAAATTATTTAGGGGGGCTTAAGAATATTTTAGGGGGGGCTTGAGCCCCCCTAAAATAGGCCTAACAACGCCAATGAGTTAAAGTACCAATGATTGTCACACACACACTAGGTGTGGTGAAATATGTCCTCTGCATTTGACCCATCCCCTTGATCACCCCCTGGGATGTGAGGGGAGCAGTGGGCAGCAGCAGCGCCGCGCCCGGGAATAATTGTTGGTGATTTAACCCCCAATTCCAACCCTTGATGCTGAGTGCCAAGCAGGGAAGAATGCTGGTATGAGCTTTTAAACATAACCCGTTAACTGCTGCCAATCAAATGGTGAATAAGATACTCTTTAGGGTTCATATGTTTGTAAATCTGACTGTGATGAAGTCAGTGCCTCACCAGTCATGAACCTCACCGCACGTCACTGGGAGGAATATAGTTATTTTTTAAGTACTTTAAGACCATGGGACTATTTGGGGTCCTTTGAGGCCTTTAGGAGGAATATAGTCTTTTTTGAGGTACTTTGAGACCTTGACTATTTGGGGTCCTTTAGTACCTTTAGGAGGATTATGGTACTTTTTGTGGTACATTGAGACCTTGGGACTATTTGGGGTCCTCTGGCACCTTTAGGATGATTATAGTCCTTTTTGAGGTACTTTGAGACCTTGGGACTATTTGGGGTCCTTTAGGACCTTTAGGGGAATATATTTCTTTTTGAGGTACTTTGAGACCTTGGGACTATTTGGGGTAATTTAGTACCTTTAGGAGCATTATAGTACTTTTTGTGGTACATTGAGACCTTAGTACTATTTGGGGTCCTCTGGCACATTTAGGATGATTATAGTCCTTTTTGAGGTACTTTGAGACCTTGGGACTATTTGGGGTCCTTTAGGGGAATATATTTCTTTTTGATGTACTTTGAGACCTTGGGACTATTTGCGGTCCTTTGGGACCTTCAGGAGAAATGTAGTTATTTTTGATGTACTTTGCGACCTTGGGACTATTTGGGGTCCTTTGGGACCTTTAGGGGAATATAGTCCTTTTTGAGGTACTTTGAGACCTTGGGACAATTAGGAGTCATTTGGGACCTTTAGGAGGAATACAGTCCTTTTTAGGTACTTTTAGACCTAGGGACTATTTGGGGTCCTTTGGGACCTTCAGGTTTTTTTGTCCTTTCCTGAGTCTAAGGACGTGTTCTACTAAAAAATTGGCACCTATCCCTTTGGGGGACACTTTCCATAAAAAAACGTCCCTTAAAGTCCCAGACTCATTTTATAAGTGCTCCAACCCGTCCGAGAATCGTGTCTTTCCCTCAAACTTCGTCCTTCACCAAAAGCACGTCCAAATGAGCAACAAACATTACGTTACAAAGACAAAATATTATTGCTCATCAGTCTGTTGTTACTTGACTGATTTATTCCATTTTAAGACTTGGATGTCGTTTAACGTCTGCACTTTTGGCCCAAGTTGAGATGGAGTGTCTGCGTGACTGCATCCATCTATCTTCAGCCGCATATTCAGGGTTAGGTGCCGGAGGCACCAGCCTAAACCCAGATGTTCTTTTCCGTGGCTCTTTACAGGGGTTCCTGAGGTGTTCACAGGTCAGTTAGTCTCTCAACTGACCAGGGTTTTCCCCAAGGCCTCCTGCCGGTCACAGATGCCCTGAACACCTCTTTGGAGAGACGTGCAGAAAGCATCCTGACCAGATGCCTGAGCCGCCTGACTCCTCTCAATGGGGAGGAGCAGGGATTCTAGTCAGAGTCCAACCCGGATGATGAAGCTTCTTAGGCTATGTCTACACTAAGCCGGATAACCTCTTAAACGAATAGTTATTTAGCCTAAGCATCGTGTCAGCCACACTAAACTTTAAGGTTTAAGGTAACCCTCCTTGGATAATTTTTTACACATGAATACTTTAGGAGAAAGCGATTGCAGCTATTTGGGATACAACACTTCTCAGACAGCAAGAGAACTTTCCAATGTCCAGGTCAGCTGTAATTCTACTTACCGAAAAACTTCATCCATTTGTTGAAGGACAGACAACGAGAATAAGAGCTACTGTGGATGTGATAAAAAAGGTAGCGTGTGCTTTGTACTACCTGGCCGTCGAGTGAGGACTACGGAAAACGGCGAATGCTTTTGGACTGGCAAAGCAGACTGTATCAATTAATGTCCGCCATGTATGTCGCGGACTCAACGTCTAAGTCCAGAGTATATAAAGTCACCAAAAAGGAATGGACAATGAAGGTGAAGGCAAAAGAGTGAGGAGTGTCCTGACCAGATATCTAGATCCCGACATTGACTGATTCTTTATCACATTATGTACGTGTCCAATAAAGATTTGATTAATTAATGATGTCTCAGGTGTGATTCACTACAATAGGGCCCCACTGCACACTGGATTCCAGTTAATTGAAATACCACAACACTGGATATTGTTCAGATGAGTTACATTTAAGAAAAAAAGCAACACTGGAGGTGACTATGACGTACACATTTTCCGCGCATGAGTATTAGGTCGCGACCATTGTGTGTGTGTGTGTGGACAAGGATAAGGTTAGTTGGGATTTACCCTGGATAACCTAATCCGGCTCAGTGTAGAAGGGACCTTAATCCTAAGGGAAGCCCGGCCACTTTACTGAGGAAACTAATTTCGGTCACTTGTACCCGCAATCTTGCCCTTTCAGTCCGTATATTGAGAGCTTTGGGACCAAGATGGCTCGATGCAGAGTCCGCATCACCTGCCACGCCGTCTTTCCCAAGATCTCGTGGTACTTGGACTCCTCCACTTGGGGCAGGCTGTCACCACCGACCCGGAGAGGGCATCAAACACGTTTTGGCGCCTGTGTCTGCGCCACCTTAAACCCGGCGTATAAATATGACGTGCCGGGACGTTAAACAACTCCTAAGAGTCTCCCCCCAATATCACCTTTGAATATGCGTTTCACAGTTAGAGGCTTGTCTCCATGACTTGAGGACTTTCCCCCATCCAGGCTGAAGCCGAGGCCAGCAGACGTCTTGTGAAGCTCAACCTTCAAAACCCCGTCTGGACCTAGAATTTCATAAAATAAGACTTTACCGTTCTTGAACTAAATAGAAGAATAAACATTCTGGTTTCGAGAAAGGTACAATTTCTTTGGTTACGTATACAAGTACTTACTGCTTACTGAATACAAGTACTTATTGCTCCATCACCTGCTCTTTTCTCCAAAGACACGTTGAGGGCTGAGAGCTCCGTCGGTGGCTTGCAGGCTGAGTCGTGTCTTTCAGAGGAACCTTTTTCATTCTTTATACTTCTGCAAATAACTACTCGAGCTTGATTGGAGCCTTTGGCTTGATGGAGGCAAGAAACCGCCTCGCCGTGGGTTTTACCGTCCAGACAAGTTCCGTTTATCGATAAAATCTGGTCACCCCTCAGAATGGTTCCTTCCAGGCTGGCTGCACCTTTGCTGAACACCCGATGGACCTGGTGACAGATTCACACCCCCGGGTGACTTAGTACTTGGTGTACAAAGACTTGGCAGCAAGCACAGACCTCAGACCTTCATTGTAGCTGCAGTACTGTATTGTACTTTCTAGTATTGTGGTACTTGTAGTAGTGTATTGTAGTTGTAGTGTATGTCCTACACACAATAAACATGATTATAGGACATACACACAATAAACAAGATTATGGGACATACACACAATAAACAAGATTATGGGACATACACACAATAACATGATTATGGGACATACACACAATAAACACTATTATAGGACATACACACAATAAACATGATTATAGGACATACACACGATAAACATGATTATGGGACAGACACACAACAAACAAGATTATAGGACATAAACACAATAAACATGATTATAGGACATACACACAATAAACATGATTATAGGACACACAATAAAAATGATTATGGGACATACACACAATAAACATGATTATGGGACATACACACAATAAACATGATTATAGGACATACACACAATAAACATGATTATGGGACAGACACACAACAAACAAGATTATAGGACATAAACACAATAAACATGATTATAGGACATACACACAATAAACATGATTATAGGACACACACACAATAAACATGATTATGGGACATACACACTATAAACATGATTATGGGACATACACACAATAAACACTATTATAGGACATACACACAAACATGATTATGGGACATACACAGAATAAACACGATTATAGCACATACACAAAATAAACATGATTATAGGACGTACACACGATAAATACGATTATAGGACATACACACAATAAACATGATTATGGGACATACACCCAATAAATATGATTATGGGACATACACATAATAAACAAGATTATGGGACATACAAACAATAAACACGATTATAGGACATACACACAATAAACATGATTATAGGACATACACACAATAAACATGATTATGGGATATACACACAATAAACAAGATTATAGGACATACACACAATAAACATGATTATGAGACATACACACAATAAACATTATTATAGAACATACACACAATAAACATGATTATAGGACATACACACAATAAATATGATTATGGGACATACACACAATAAATATGATTATGGGACATACACATAATAAACAAGATTATGGGACATACACACAATAAACACGATTATAGGACATACACACAATAAACATGATTATAGGACATACACACAATAAACATGATTATAGGACACACACACAATAAACATGATTATGGGACATACACACTATAAACATGATTATGGGACATACACACAATAAACACTATTATAGGACATACACACAATAAACATGATTATAGGACATACACACAATAAACAAGATTATAGGACATAAACACAATAAACATGATTATGGGACATACACACAATAAACATGATTATAGGACATACACACAATAAACATGATTATGGGACATACACACTATAAACACAATTATAGGACATACACACAAACATGATTATGGGACATACACAGAATAAACACGATTATAGCACATACACAAAATAAACATGATTATAGGACGTACACACGATAAATACGATTATAGGACATACACACAATAAACATGATTATGGGACATACACACAATAAATATGATTATGGGACATACACATAATAAACAAGATTATGGGACATACAAACAATAAACACGATTATAGGACATACACACAATAAACATGATTATAGGACATACACACAATAAACATGATTATGGGATATACACACAATAAACAAGATTATAGGACATACACACAATAAACATGATTATGAGACATACACACAATAAACATTATTATAGAACATACACACAATAAACATGATTATAGGACATACACACAATAAATATGATTATGGGACATACACACAATAAATATGATTATGGGACATACACATAATAAACAAGATTATGGGACATACACACAATAAACACGATTATAGGACATACACACAATAAACATGATTATAGGACATACACACAATAAACATGATTATGGGATATACACACAATAAACAAGATTATAGGACATACACACAATAAACATGATTATGAGACATACACACAATAAACATTATTATAGAACATACACACAATAAACATGATTATAGGACATACACACAATAAATATGATTATGGGACATACACATAATAAATAAGATTATGGGACATACACACAATAAACATGATTAGAGGACATACACACAATAAACATGATTATAAGACATACACACAATAAACACGATTATGGGATATACACACAATAAACACGATTATGGGATATACACACAATAAACAAGATTATAGGACATACACACAATAAACATGATTATGAGACATACACACAATAAACATTATTATAGAACATACACACAATAAACATGATTATAGGACATACACACAATAAACATGATTATAGGACATACACACAATAAACACGATTATGGGATATACACACAATAAACAAGATTATAGGACATACACACAATAAACATGATTATGGGACATACACACTATAAACATTATCATAGGACATACACACAAACAGTATAGGACATACACACAATAAACCTTACAGGACATACACAAAAAACATCATTATAGGCCATACACACAATAAACATTATTATGGGACATACACATAATAAACAAGATTATGGGACATACAAACAATAAACACGATTATAGGACATACACACAATAAACATGATTATAGGACATACACACAATAAACATGATTATGGGATATACACACAATAAACAAGATTATAGGACATACACACAATAAACATGATTATGAGACATACACACAATAAACATTATTATAGAACATACACACAATAAACATGATTATAGGACATACACACAATAAATATGATTATGGGACATACACACAATAAATATGATTATGGGACATACACATAATAAACAAGATTATGGGACATACACACAATAAACACGATTATAGGACATACACACAATAAACATGATTATAGGACATACACACAATAAACATGATTATAGGACACACACACAATAAACATGATTATGGGACATACACACTATAAACATGATTATGGGACATACACACAATAAACACTATTATAGGACATACACACAATAAACATGATTATAGGACATACACACAATAAACAAGATTATAGGACATAAACACAATAAACATGATTATGGGACATACACACAATAAACATGATTATAGGACATACACACAATAAACATGATTATGGGACATACACACTATAAACACAATTATAGGACATACACACAAACATGATTATGGGACATACACAGAATAAACACGATTATAGCACATACACAAAATAAACATGATTATAGGACGTACACACGATAAATACGATTATAGGACATACACACAATAAACATGATTATGGGACATACACAAAATAAACATGATTATAGGACGTACACACGATAAATACGATTATAGGACATACACACAATAAACATGATTATGGGACATACACACAATAAATATGATTATGGGACATACACATAATAAACAAGATTATGGGACATACAAACAATAAAACGATTATAGGACATACACACAATAAACATGATTATAGGACATACACACAATAAACATGATTATGGGATATACACACAATAAACAAGATTATAGGACATACACACAATAAACATGATTATGAGACATACACACAATAAACATTATTATAGAACATACACACAATAAACATGATTATAGGACATACACACAATAAATATGATTATGGGACATACACACAATAAATATGATTATGGGACATACACATAATAAACAAGATTATGGGACATACACACAATAAACACGATTATAGGACATACACACAATAAACATGATTATAGGACATACACACAATAAACATGATTATGGGATATACACACAATAAACAAGATTATAGGACATACACACAATAAACATGATTATGAGACATACACACAATAAACATTATTATAGAACATACACACAATAAACATGATTATAGGACATACACACAATAAATATGATTATGGGACATACACATAATAAATAAGATTATGGGACATACACACAATAAACATGATTATAGGACATACACACAATAAACATGATTATGAGACATACACACAATAAACATTATTATAGAACATACACACAATAAACATGATTATAGGACATACACACAATAAACATGATTATAGGACATACACACAATAAACACGATTATGGGATATACACACAATAAACAAGATTATAGGACATACACACTATAAACATTATCATAGGACATACACACAAACAGTATAGGACATACACACAATAAACCTTACAGGACATACACAAAAAACATCATTATAGGACATACACACAATAAACATTATTACGGGACATACACAAAAAACATGATTTTAGGACATACACACAATAAACATTATTATAGGACATACACACAAAGTTGTTAGCCAGGATCACCAACCTGCCAACTGCTTCATGATGCTGTGTCACAGGGTGTTCTGAAAATTACTTTTAAAAAGTCATTGATTATAGTTACTCGTTATTTTACCAAAAAAGTGATTGAATTACTGACATAATTACTCTTTCACAAATTAAATTAATTCCGAGGGAAAGTAATTATTTTTGTGTTACTTAAAAAAACTTCAAATAGGCATAATGCAGTTTCAGTACGTCTGAGTGTTTGCCTTCTAAAAGGCGGGGCCTGTTGCCTAGTGACGTGTGACGTCAAGTCTGAGTTTGAGCTGTTATTGTTAGCTTAGCAGGCTAGCAGCGGCAGTTTGTCGGCTCTGACGGTAGCTCTTTCACTGGTTTGTGCTACGTCTGCTTAATAAATAGATTGAATGTGCTTGCATGGCTGTATATTCTTGTCAACAAACGGGGTATTGTTTGGATGGCAAGTTGGACACTTCAACCGTTGATTTGTTGTTCAATATTCCTTCGACATTCGTAGTTACTAGCGCGCAGTGCAGTTTGTGTCAAGTTTTCAGGTTTCTTACTGACCAGTCCCTCCAACTAAGATCTTCTTTCTTCGGTGTTGGAAAGTCTGAGTCAGCCTGAATGTTTCAACTAGGAGGAGCGGGGCTCCCCTCTGTGCATGGCACAGGAGGAAGGGACACACACGCAGCTCTCAGCGTGCACACAGTGAGCAGTACTCCCGCCTCAATCACTTGTCCATTTGGTTATGAGTTGATTTTGAACATTTTACTCTAGTTTGATCAAATTTGAATGGATTTATTTTAAGAGAAAAATGCGATCTGATGGTTGGAATCCATATTCGCACATGTGCAACAGGGTTTTTTCTTTTTTCTTTTTAAATCGCACGGTCTATTTTTATCCAATCCAACCCAATCCCTTTATATCGCACTAACAACAACAAAACTGTCTCCGGTTAAAAATAAATAATAAAAGTCATCAAATTACAAGCATTTAAAGCATTTTAAGCCTCGTTTTAGGCCCCACAAGTTGGAACTGGCCCTCGGACCACAATGCGCCAGCTGGAGCATAAATTTAGATGAGGTCTGTGATGTACTTTGTGGCCGGTCCATTCAAAGCTTTAAAAAGTACAATTTTAAAATCAATTCTAAAACGAACAGGAAGCCAATGCAGAGAAGCGAGATTTGGTCGCACTGTACTGTGTAGTGTCTTGTGGTAGTAGTACTTGTAGTGTCTTGTGGTAGTAGTACCGTACTTGTAGTATTGTTCTTGTAGTGTCTTGTGGTCGTAGTACTTGCAGTATTGTTCTTGTAGTGTCTTATGGTCATAGTACTTGTAGTATTGTCCATGTAGTGTCTTGTGGTAGTAGTACTTGTTGTATTGTTCTTGTAGTGTCTTGTGGTAGCAGTACTTGTAGTATTGTTCTTGTAGTGTCTTGTGGTCATAGTACTTGTAGTATTGTCCTTGTAGTGTCTTGTGGTCATAGTACTTGTAGTATTGTCCTTGTAGTGTCTTGTGGGAGTAGTACTTGTAGTATTGTTCTTGTAGTGTCTTGTGGTAGCAGTACTTGTAGTATTGTTCTTGTAGTGTCTTGTGGTCATAGTACTTGTAGTATTGTCCTTGTAGTGTCTTGTGGTCATAGTACTTGTAGTATTGTCCTTGTAGTGTCTTGTGGTAGCAGTACTTGTAGTATTGTCCTTGTAGTGTCTTGTGGGAGTAGTACTTGTAGTATTGTTCTTGTAGTGTCTTGTGGTAGCAGTACTTGTAGTATTGTCCTTGTAGTGTCTTGTGGGAGTAGTACTTGTAGTATTGTTCTTGTAGTGTCTTGTGGTAGCAGTACTTGTAGTATTGTTCTTGTAGTGTCTTGTGGTAGTATTACTTGTAGTGTCTTGTAGTCATAGTACTTGTAGTATTGTCCTTGTAGTGTCTTGTGGGAGTAGTACTTGTAGTATTGTTCTTGTAGTGTCTTGTGGTCATAGTACTTGTAGTATTGTCCTTGTAGTGTCTTGTGGTCATAGTATTTGTAGTATTGTCCTTGTAGTGTCTTGTGGGAGTACTTGTAGTATTGTTCTTGTAGTGTCTTGTGGTAGCAGTACTTGTAGTATTGTTCTTGTAGTGTCTTGTGGTAGTATTACTTGTAGTGTCTTGTGGTAGTAGTACAGTTCTTGTAGTGTCTTGTGGTAGTAGTACTTGTAATATTGTTCTTGTAGTGTCTTGTGGTCGTAGTACTTGTAGTATTGTTCTTGTAGTGTCTTGTGGTCGTAGTACTTGTAGCATTGTTCTTGTAGTGTCTTCTGGTAGTAGTAATTGTAGTATTGTTCTTGTGGTAGTAGTACTCATAGTATTGTTCTTGTAGTGTCTTGTGGTAGTAGTACTTGTAGTATTGTTCTTGTAGTGTATTGTTATTGTAGTGTCTTGTGGTAGTAGTACTTGTAGTATTGTTCTTGTAGTGTCTTGCGGTAGTAGTATTTGTAGTATTGTTCTTGTAGTGTCTTGTGGTCATAGTAGTTGTAGTATTGTTCTCGTAGTGTCCTGTGGTAGTAGTACTTGTAGTATTGTTCTTGTGGTTTCTTGTGGTGGTAGTACTTGTAGTATTGTTCTTGTAGTGTCTCGTGGTCATAGCACTTGTAGTATTGTTCTTGTAGTGTCTCGTGGTCATAGTACTTGTAGTATTGTTCTTGTAGTGTCTTGTGGTAGTCACACTTGTAGTATTGTTCTTGTAGTGTCTCGTGGTAGTAGTACTTGTAGTATTGTTCTATAGTGTCTTGTGGTAGTAGTACTTGTAGTGTTGTTCTTGTAGTGTCTTGTGGTCGTAGTACTTGTAGTATTGTTCTATAGTGTCTTGTGGTAGTAGTACTTGTAGTGTTGTTCTTGTAGTGTCTTGTGGTAGTAGTACTTGTAGTATTGTTCTATAGTGTCTTGTGGTAGTAGTACTTGTAGTGTTGTTCTTGTAGTGTCTTGTGGTAGTAGTACTTGTAGTATAATTATTGTAGTGTCTTGTGGTGGTAGTACTTGTAGTATTGTTCTTGTAGTGTCTCATGGTCATAGTACTTGTAGTATTGTTCTTGTAGTGTCTTGTGGTAGTCGCACTTGTAGT
The DNA here is from genome assembly GCF_033978685.3 of Nerophis lumbriciformis. Taxonomy (NCBI): domain Eukaryota; kingdom Metazoa; phylum Chordata; class Actinopteri; order Syngnathiformes; family Syngnathidae; genus Nerophis; species Nerophis lumbriciformis. The sequence goes on along the minus strand of NC_084567.2, from coordinate 13,846,479 downwards.
ATTGTTCTTGTAGTGTCTTGTGGTAGTAGTACTTGTAGTATTGTTCTTGTAGTGTCTTGTGGTGGTAGTACTTGTAGTATTGTTCTTGTAGTGTCTCGTGGTCATAGTACTTGTAGTATTGTTCTTGTAGTGTCTTGTAGTAGTCGCACTTGTAGTATTGTTTTTGTAGTGTCTTGTGGTAGTAGTACTTGTAGTATTGTTCTATAGTGTCCTGTGGTATTAGTACTTGTAGTGTTGTTCTTGTAGTGTCTTATGGTAGTAGTACTTGTAGTATTATTCTTGTAGTGTCTTGTGGTAGTAGTACTTGTAGTATTGTTCTTGTAGTGTCTTGCGGTAGTAGTACTTGTAGTATTGTTCTTGTAGTGTTTTGCGGTAGTAGTACTTGTAGTATTGTTCTTGTGGATGCCAGGTGTAGATTCACTGTTTTGTTTACATTCAGGGGTGCTAGCTTGCTGTTAGCAGTTAGCTATCGTATCCTCCTACGGTGTGTAGTGAAGCATGTTTAGATATTCCTCGTCCTGCAGTGATAATGATACTTGTAAGAAACTGACTTTATTTGTCGCCATGGAGGCCAGTATTAGTCATTTAGAAGTAGCTAAAACACTGCTGACTGCGGATGGATGTTAGCTGCTAGCCAGCCATATCTTAAAGCACCTCTTTCTGAGGGTGTTTCAGTGTTATAACTTCACCTTTATCGACAGTTCTTAGGCCAAAATGCATCCGTTCTCCCTTTTCCATGTCCAGCAATGTCATGGTGTGACGATGCGCATTCATGCCCGTTAAAAGAAATGAGGAACCGGTACTTTTCAAACAGAGTATAGTACCGTTTTTGATTCATTAGTACAGCCATACTATACTAGTACCAGTATACCGTACAACCCTAGTCCATTCATAGTCAAGGTGTCCAAAAAGAGCTGAACACTCCGATGTGTTCAAAAACAAAGACATCAAATAATTGAAATGTTAATAAACAACAATCATTTACACAATGATATGAATACAATAAATACAAAAGTTTTCATGAGCTTTCTGGAATTCGTTGTCCCGCAGTGTTACCTAGCATCTATGTGAGTACATGCCATCATCCATCCAACCATGGTACTTTGTCAAGTACTTTTACAGTACTACAGTACGTACAAATGCACGCCAACGAGCTTACTTACAGTGATGATCTTTTGCTCCAGGTCACTTCCTCCGGCAATACTGAAGCCAAGTCCTGAGCCTTGGTCCTTACGCAGGACCACAAGGCGAGTGTGCTTGGTGACCTGCGCAGACCCAAGACGGAACTAGTTTACTGATATCTGCGCACGAAAGGATGTAGAAGGTAGGAAGCCGTCATGCGGTACCTCTGTGGAAGCAGGACGGCCCAGCTCATTTGTCGTTTGCACAGAACCTTTGGACCTGAACACAAAATACTGTTGAGACATTACGGAAAATAAAGGCACCTTAACTGGTTCAACAGAGTTCCTTACTTGACTGAGGAGTCAGACTGCTGCTTAGTGCTATCAGAGTTTCTCTCAGGTGTTTCTAGCGTGTTACATTGGCCTTCTTTTGTCCTCTCTAACATTGTTTGTGTTGCAGAAGGTGACAAGCCCACGGTCTCTATGGCAGGGGAAGGAACGGGTACCTCAGTTTTATCCTCAACGCCATCCGTTCTGGCTAACAGGTCGCATGTGCTCAGTTTTCCCAGTTCTGGCATACTGAGAGCCCTGGCTTGCCTCAACCGGTGGCAGGAAAGTCTGGCATGTTTCCTCCTCACCACTGGTGGGGTCGCTGGTGTAACATCCAAAACCTTCGGCACTTTAGAGACAAGACTGTCCTTAGTCAGGTAAACCGTATTAGAACTTGTATAAGGAGGGTCGAGGTTTATCAAAGTGATGTTTGACAGAGGTTTTGCCGAAGAGCAGAGTGGTGTCGAGATGTGTTGCTGTGCCTGGTAGTCAAAGTTTGCCAAGCCCAGATAACCTGCGATCCTTTGGTTTAGTGAGGCTCCGTATGCCAGTGCATATGATGGATTATCACTACTTTTAGCCATAGGTTTGTCAAAGTGTGCCAGGTTTTCGAAGGACTTTATCTTGTGTTGGACCGAGAAGGGATTGTAGTCCACAGAAAAGGGAGTGTCTGTAACAAAGCTTCGCCTCAGAATTGTCTTTTTCTGCAGCTTGGAGATGCCGGATTTTGGGTTATCGGTGGTCTCAGCGGGTTTCAAGGTACTATTTGTAGCTGAATGACGATCCTTTATTTGATCAAAAAGACCATTTGTTGTCCCTGCTTTGGAAGTAGAATTTGGAAGGACATGGGTGCCCGATTGTGCAAATGAATCATTTTTAGAGTCCACTGTGTGCTTGTTTGCCACGGTAGGTGACGTACCAGAGAAAGAGTACAGTTGAACTTCAATGAACGTTCTCTGAGTGGCAGGTCGGTGTGAGAGTGCCTGCGGTTTTGACATCGTCGTGACGCCTACGTCGGTATCAGTCTCCTTGCTTGGAATGAGAGGTCGAAATGTGTCACCTGCGGCATGGTGCCAAGTCCCACCTTCACCACATTTGGATAGCGCAACACCGTTCTTATCAAGTTGGTTACCGGCCTTCAAAGTGGGAAACATTGCGTCCTCTGGTGGTAAATCTCTCAGCTGGTTCAAGACCACATTGCTTTTTGAAAGAACTGGACTTGGACTCTTGGTAAGATTGTGCAGTGGCTCCTCTAGTGCTTTATTACTCTTTGTCCGTAGCCCCTTAAGTTTAGGGCTACTGTCAACTTGAAATGTATCATGAAACTTAGGGATGGGTCGAGCATTTGGGATTTTCTCAGTACTAGACTCTGCTCCGCTTGAACCGTCAGTAGTCACATTGTAAGTCTGCTTGAATGACTTTTGTTCATGTGGTTCTGCATTCAAAGGCTTGATTGCATCGGAGTCCAGCAAGGCATCATGAGGCAGGTGATCGGGACAGTCAAGCGAGCTGAGGTTGCCATGAATACTAAGTCTTCCAGGATGAAATGCCTCGTCACGTTTGTCCGAGTCAGACCCAACGGCACTAATGACGTGACACTCCATCGGGGATAGAGACATTGCAGGTGCTTTCTCTATGGCTGAGACGTCCTTCCATTGGGAGTTCTGTGAGCGTTCTTTGCTCGCTACGTTGGAGGAGTCGGTAAAGGCACTCGTCCTCTGACTCGGCTCGTTGTTGTCACTGGCATGGTGTGAAGGCAAAGACAGTGGTGTGTTGGAAGGTACATCTCTATCAGGAGAAAGTACTTGGTCATCACCGGAACAACGTTCCCCTTTCTTTTTATCCAAGGGTGGTTTCCTAAGATTGTAAGCGCCACTCGACAGTTTATTGAGTTTCTCATAAGTCGAGTCACCAATTGATTCACAGCGATCGGCTTTGGAGTCTTTACCTTTATCCAGCACATCAAACCTTTCTGGGCATAATCTATTTGAGACTGAAGATCTGTCTTCCTTACGTTGGTTATCAAAAGGAGAACAGTCCGATACTGCTGTATCAGCATGAAAAAAGGTAGTGTTTTCACTTGGAGTATACAATAAGTCATAATCCTGCCGACTTGACTGTGCTGAAACTTGAACGTCACCTTTCTCAGATATGTTTTCGGCAGGTGGGGTGTTGCTGGGAGACTTGTCAAAAGTGGGGCTCATTTCTTGTATAATATCATCAATGTTGGAGATGAGGGTTGGACTGTTTGTTTGGGGTTTCGGGTCCCAACTTCTGATCTTTGCATTTGACACTTGGTCCTCATCCGATGATCCCCGTAAAGATTTGTCCGGGATCAGACTTATGTCTCCATCACTGCTCCCAAAGGACATCGCCATTGGGGACCGCCCAGCTACAGCTTCAATCCAAAATGAAAAAAGTAGAAAGTGGTGAAAAAAAAAGTTCAGCCAGTAGGGGTGTAATGGTACGCCATTGTCCCGGTTCGTCACAAACCTCCGATCTAAAGTCACATTACAGTTCATTTTGGGAACAGTAACATAAACGGCAGTTTTTAGTTTAGTTTTAGTCATATTTTAATCAAATTCCTCAACATTTTAGTCGACTAAAATTACAGTAAACTTTGCCGACGAAGTTGTCTCGAAACCACTTTTATGAGGGTTATTGCAGAGCATCTTAAAAACTAAATTCACAAGACCTGCCCTCCATAAATATTTCAATAAGTACATTTCCCACTAACCTTATTGTGTGTTATTTTAGCTTAAATTAAGCATTTAAAAATAAACTAAAATGGTCATACTAAGAAACAAACAAGTTTTGTTCCAGATTGCGTATAACCACACCGAGTGTGCACAATGTTTGGCATCTTGGCCACAGTCCTGTTTAAATACAGCAACCAGTGATATAAAACTAACGTATATTGTGTGTTACCTTGAAAAATAACAAATCTGATCTCTTGGGTTGCAAAATTGTGCAATTAATATCGGAACAGTGTGCCGAGGACATCGATTAAATGACTATCTTGCCTTTTAAATTGGCTCGTCCATGGTGTAGAAGTAGTCTTAGTCCTGCCCTACCATCTTTACCAGTACAGTATGAGTCATTTGGAAATGTTAGCTTTGGCCCACTTTTTTTTACCCGAGAAAATGGAGACACAGAGTTTTTACAAGGTGTCCTGTTTGAAGTGCGTCCATGTCTTCTCTTTCTTCCAGGCGTGGAAGACATATTGTGTTGAGATGTGTAACAATACACCGACAGTAGTTCTGATTGGATCTCCTCTGTGGTTTACCTCCCACACGCTACTGTGATTGGATAACTTGTCCCACCCGCCGAAAAAAACTAATTGAATATGATTGGATTTCGTCTCTGTCAACACGTTTGTCTCGTTTTGTCAAAAAATGTTGTGTTTGTTTTAGTCAAAGTGCCTTTGTTTTGATTCTTTATCGTCCTAATTTAGTCAAGGCAGGGTCTCGGCAGTTTTCGACCAGTCAAATTTAAGACTTTTTAATGACCATCATGAAAACAATTTAAGACCCATAAGAAGAAAAAAATACAAGTGATCCCTGTAAAGTTGTGCAGGTCTTTCGCGATATATATTTGTTCGACAAATACTGACCAGGTACTTTAGTTTTGTTTTTATTCATGAATAGTGCCCTCAAAAATCCAAACATTTAAAAAGCGAGACTGAAGTTTACGTGTTTGTTTTCGATCATATTTGTAAGACTTTTCAACGTCATACTTAAGACTTTTTGTGAGACTTAGATGGCATTTAAGACATTCTAAGTCCTTAGATTCAACTGATTGGGTTTTAGAACTTTTTATGGTGCTCTGAGTCAAGGTAAAATAAGTCGTAATTTTTAGTCAACGAAATTAATATTGTTTCGCACGAACAGTTCCAATGATTTTACTGAGGAATTTGTGAAACTGAAAAGGTTAAAAAAACAAAAAACAAAAAGAATGCCATCGCAAGTTAATAATACTAACACAGGCACTCGTAAACGTGTTAGAATATTGCTAAGGCTAATGACGCTAGCGTCATTACATTACAATTTGCATGAAAACACTCCTGCAGACATCACACATGGGACGCTTTAGTAAAGAAGATTTGTTTTAGTTACATTGTAAAACTTATAAACTTTGCTTGGAGTGATAGATGAAGAATCCATAAGAGTAGATTCGCTATGGACGGCTAGAAGACAAAACGCAACTGTACTTCCGCTTTGAAAGCACTAAATTGAAGGACACTGCCGCACCTGCAGCAAGTGAACTCATCTAAAAGATGGCACCTTTGCCAAAACAATAAACACACTTTCTAGGTCAGGGGTCAGCAACCCGCGGCTCTAGAGCACTGCCCTAGTGGCTCCCTGGACCTCTTTCAGAGATGTGTGAAAATGGAAAAAGATTAAGAACATTTTTTATTTTAATATTTTTTTTTTCTGTAGGAGACCAGACATGACACGAACCTTCCTAATTGTTAGAAATCCCACTGTTTAAATTAAACATGCTTCACTGATGAGAGTATTTAGCAAGCACCGTTTTGTCCTACTAATTTCAGCGATCCTTGAACGCATCGTAGTTTGTTTACATGTACAACTTTCTCCGATGCTGCAAACGAAAGAGGTGTTTTATGCCACTCCTTCTATGTCTCATTTTTGTCCACCAAACGTTTTATGCTGTGCGTAAATGCACAAAAGTGAGCATTGTTGATTTTATTGATTTGCTGGAGTGCTAATCAGGCATATTTGGTCAATCCATGGCTGCAAGCTAATCGATGCTAACATGCTATTTAGGCTAGCTGTATGTACATATTGCATCATTATGCCTTAATTTCCTTTGCTTATGTCCTCTGTGAATTTAGTTTATATTTGCATGTCTCATGACACATTAGCTGTATATAATATTGGCTGCATGTCTGATAGTTGTTTGTGTGCCATGTTGTTCCAGACCACAGCAAATGTTACCCAGCTTGCAAAGATTGTAATAAATCCAATAGAAGAAGACAGCCTGCTGTTTCCTTAAACTTGGACACACGCATCTATACCTTTGGCCATTCTGAGCCAGTAATTTCCAGGAGTTATCTCAACCCGTGAGAAGCCTCCATTGCAAAATTTGTGGAATAATAATTAAAATACAACATTTCTGTCAACGAAGATTTGCGTCAGCCTTTGATAGTAGGCGTATATAGCTAATATAGACACTTACAACATGTGTTGTCTTCTTTATAAGACTCATATAAGGCTTTTCATTTTTTGCGGCTCCAGACAGATTTTTTACATTTATTTTTGGTCTAATATGGCTCTGTCAACAATTTGGGTTGCCGACCCCTGTTCTAGGTGTATTTGCTTGCTTTTTTTAAAGCTATTTTTATTATGGAAGTTGGCAAAGAAAAATCCACAAATTATCCGCACCCTCTTCTAAGGCGTTCAAAAAGTAGTGAAGTGAAGTGAAGTGAATTGAATTATATTTATATAGCGCTTTTTCTCGAGTGACTCAAAGCGCTTTACATAGTGAAACCCAATATCAAAGTTACATTTAAACCAGTGTGGGTGGCACTGGGAGCAGGTGGGTAAAGTGTCTTGCCCAAGGACACAACAGCAGTGACTAGGATGGCGGAAGCGTGGATCGAACCTGCAACCCTCAAGTTGCTGGCACGGCCGCTCTGCCAACCGAGCTATACTGCCCCAATGAGTAGGAAAAAAGTAGCAGCTTATAGTCTAATATGTACGGTAAATTGATTTCACTTCATTTCAATGGGCGGTGATTTTTATCGTTATACCGTTTCTTCCATTTACGGCTAGTGCTTTGTTTGTTTTGTTTTTTTTCAACCTGAGTGCCGTGTTCGTCTTCTAGTTGTCCATAGCGTTTCTACTCGTATGGATTCTTCATTCATCACTCCAAGCAACATTTGTAAGTTTTACAACTAAAACAATTCTTACTTACTAAAATGTCCCATGCGTGATGTCTGAAGGAGTGTTTTCATGCATATTTGTACCTGCTATCAGAATTTAATTAAGCTGGCTTCGTTAGCATTAGCTAATGTGCCAACACGTTTACGAGTGTCTGTGTTAGTATTATTAACTTACGATGGCATTTTTTTTGTGTTGTTTCACTTTCACAAATTCCTCAGTAAATTCACCAAAACGTCACCGTGGAGTTATTGAGTCTGTTTAGCTGATTGGAGAGCGAGCGTGCGCAGCTAGTGGGTCCATGACGGTGACTTCTGTTTTGTTTGATCAGCCGTTTTACTGCCGTTTTACTGCCGTGTTACAGACACCGTTTGGGAACAATTAAGGTAAGTATATAAACATTTACAGACTATTTCTGTGTAAATAACTTATTTCACAACGTATATATATTATCTGCGGCTTTTTATATGGAAAAAGCCGCAGATAATAGTCTGGAAAACACGGTATGGCGACAAACTGAATAGGAGCCCAACGGAAACAGGACTGTGAGGACTTATTTGGATGCACCTGTTAGACGAAGCATTTTAAATGTTAATGTGCTGTGTTACATTGTTTCGCCTAATAAAATATTAAATCAATCAAACTTTAATATCTGTTGACAAATCCACGTACCATTACACCCCTGTAATGTTTTAGTCTATGAAACAAGTTGACATCTTGTTACCAGGTCCCAGAGTGAGGTCTATGCTACAAAAACAACGTCTATGCTAGGTCAAATCTACGGCACTCAAAATGACCTATTGATAAAAGGCATGCGGGGATGTAAGCTAGCATTGATTACTAAGAACAAAACAGCCAAAATAGTCACCATGGATAGAAAGCCAGATGCATGGATGCTGCGTTAAGGAGGGGAGAGAGGGAGATTTGCTCCTAAATGATCAGCATTTAAGGTTCCAGAGCAGCCTCGTCAAGCCCAACAATGACAGGGGTGGAAGCCACAACTCTGGCTCTGCGAGGAGGTGTGTTCATGTAGCGAGACAACATAAGAAGGGCTCACCTGAGACAGGTTTCTTCACTTCCAAAGACAGCGTCATAGGAAGGTTCTTCATGAGTTCACAGATTTCCTGGTAGCTGGAGGCGCTCACCAGGGTTTCACCAATGGTCACGATCTCGTCACCAGGACACAAGACTCCTTTCCATCCCTAGAAGTAGACAAGCGGTGTCACACCCACAGAGGAGTCCATCATACCTTCTGGAGTAGTTATGTGTTTATCAGCTGTATAGTGCACCATAAATAGTAGACATAGGACGAGACACAGTTGTACACTTCCATGCCTCCTGATAACACGAGACCGATTGATACTCTTTTTAATTGCATTTTTGATATGAAGTCCTGGATGGCAGATCACTTTTTACAGCTTAACCAGGACGAAACCGAAGTTTTAGTCATTGGCCCTGAGAAAGAAACACATACCCAAACTACAATCATTGTCTTCGACTCCATCACTCCAAGTGAAAAAAAGGATATTGATCGATTGTTGTACGTGTACGTGAACATACCATCTCTGCGGCTCCGCCACACTTTAAGACACTTAAAGAAAGGATATTGATTGACGTATGTGTACGTGTACATACCCTCTCTGCGGCTCCGCCACACTTTAAGCCGTTGACGACTACTTTCAGAGGGGACGCCGTGATCTCTAGGTCCAGCCCAAAAGATTCGTCCTTACGTCTCGTCAGGGTCACGGTCTCCAGAGTACAAACCCCCAAAAGTTCACTTGTGTCGAGTTTCAAGCTGCTTACAGCCGCGGATTTGTTCTCACACTGCGGATCAATAAACGTGATCTTGGTCTGGTCTGGAGAGGACGTCCGCTGTTCAGTAGAGTTTAGAGATTCAGCACTCCTACTGCTTCTGACCAGCGTCACTTCACCGTCCATCGCCGGCAGCCGTCCGTCTTCCCGGCCTGCTTTGCCCTCCGCAAAGCAACCGATCGGCGTTAAGGGCGACTGTGAAGGGGCCGCTTCGGAGCCTTCGTTGCAACTGGCGACATCGTCATTCACACGTCGGCCGCCGCCCTCGTCTTCCACGTCGAAAGATGACGTCGTAGAGTCTTCCTCTCTGCCCAGCTCGTCCTCGTAACGCAGGATCCTGCGCTGACGGAGCAGTGGGCTCCGCACGCCGAGCGTCTTGCCGTGGTGGGGAACTGTTTCTGTTGCTCCGTACACCGTGTCACAGTCCACCTCAGTTCCAGGTGCAGACATTCCTGGAGATAAGAAGCAGCTTCATGTTAGAAGCACATTCGTCTACAACACACAATATCAGTTCTCTCTTTTCCAATATTTCTTCTAAATGTTTTGTTTTGCATTAATTTTTTCCCCCCAATGCATGCTCAGTTGTGTCAGTTCTAAGGTCAATTGTCAAAGTATATGATTGACCTTAGAACTGAGGTTACCAACCAAGGTGTGGTTTGTAACTGGGCTCTCTGATAACGTGGAGAAGTATTTGATCCCTGCAAATTGAGTAAGGATCTTCGTATTTCCTTCAGAGAAATTCGAACAAGAGGGAAACTCTTTGCTCTTGATAAAAAGATCCCCCCGATGAAGAACTCTAGGTACATCTGTTGAAAGCAGCCTCAGAAAACTTGGGCTTGGGTTTGATCCGTCAAAGTCTTTGGAGGGTCGCTGTCGTCAACTCACCAAAAACTGTTCTTATCACCTGAAAAATATCTCTAAAGTGAGAAATGTGGGATCTGGAAATGATCATTCACGCATTAATGTCGTCTGGGATTGACTATTGTAATTCTGTTTTAACTTGTTTCAACAACTCTAAAGAGACTTCAGACTGTACAGAATGTGGCTACCAGAACTGAGGTTACAAACTAAGGAGTGGTTTGTAGCCTCAGTTCTGTCAGTTCTAAGGTCAATCGTATACTTTGACAATTGACCTTAGAACTGAGGTTAAAAATCAAGGTGTGATTTTAAACAAGGGCTCGCTGATAACGCGGAGAAGTATTTGATCCTTGCAAGGATCTTTGAATTTCCTTCAGATATTCGAACAAAAGGGAAACTCTGATCTTTGCTCTTGATAAAAAGATCCCCCTGATGAAGAACTCCCTTGGTGTTCTGGGTTCATCTGTTGAAAGCGGTCTCAGAAAACCTGGGCTTGGGTTTGCTGCGTCTAAGTCTTTGGAGGGTTGCTGTCGTCAACTCACCAAAAACTGTTCTTATCACCTGAAAAATATCTCTAAAGTGAGCAATGTGGGATCTGGAAATGATCATTCACATTTGTTGTTTTGTGTTGAGGAGAATGATCTAAAGGGAGGAATATATCACTAAAATATATATACATAATAAATGATTCATAACATATGAATGATCTAAAGACAAGAATGTTTGACAAATAATATGTATTTCATGTGTAATAAAAGATTCATAACATGTGAATGATCTAACAATAATAATATTTGACAAATAATATGTATTTAATGCATAATAATAAAAGTGATGAGCTAATGTTACCTTGAGGCTGCTGGGCTGCAATGTCCTCCATGGACGTGTTGAAGGCTTCCTGGCTGTTTGAGTCCTGACACGTCAGCAACACTTCTGTCTCCGAGCTCAGGGAACCGTGCTGGGGCACAACAAAATAATAATACTAATAATAATAACAATAACAATACATGATAAACAATAACCACTAAACAACACAATATAATAATAATAATCATGAAAATAATAATACATGATACAAAATCACCATTATACAATACAATAATAATAATAATGTATCATAAACAATCACCACTAAACAACACCATAAAATAATAATAATAATAATAATAATAATGATAATAATAATAATAATAATACTAATAAAACTAAAAATAAAAATAAAAATAATACATGATAAACAATCATCACTAAACAAAGAAACAACAAACTTGACCTTTTTTTAAGTTTAGCACACAGGTGACAAACTCAAGGCCCGGAGGACAATTATGGCCCGCCACTTTATTTTATGTGGCCCGCCACTTTATTTTATGTGGCCCACCTAATCATTTCATGTGGCCTGTCGCAACATTTTATGTTGCCTGTCGCATTATTTTATGTGGCCTGCTGGACTATTTTATGTGGCCTGTCGCAATATTTTATGTGGCCCGCTGGATTATTTAATGTGGTTTATCACATTATTTTATATGGCCTGTCACTTTATTTTATGTGGCCCGCTGGATTATTTTATGTGGCCTGTTGCATTATTTTATGTGGCCCGCTGGATTATTTTATCGCATTATTTTATGTGGCACGCTGGATTATTTTATGTGGTTTATCACATTATTTTATGTGGCCTGTCGCACTATTTTATGTGGCTTATCGCATTATTTTTTGTGGCCTATCGCATTATTTTGTGTAGTCTGCTGGATTATTTTATGTTGCCTATTGCATTATTTTACGTGGCCCGTCGCATTATTTTACATGGTCTGCTGGATTATTTTATGTGGCCTATCGCATTATTTTATATGGCCTGTCACTGGATTATTTTAGGTGGCCTGTTGCATTGTTTTATATGGCCTGTCGCATTATTTTATGTGGCCTGTCGCATTATTTTATGTGGCCTGTCGCATTATTTTATGTAGCCTATTGCATTATTTTATGTGGTCTGTGACATTATTTTAAGTGGACCGTTGCATTATTTATGCGGCCTGTCGCATTATTTTATGTTTGAGTTTGAAGTATTTATTTCAAACCTGCACAATACAACAACACACATTTTTTTACATTTTGGCAGAGACATTTATGCGAGGCTTGAAAAGGGGTTGGATGAAGCAGATGCTTATAATATCCCAACTCCTCTCACTCATTCCACATTTAACATAAACAATATAATACAAGAATAATACTGTACAAACAAAAACAAGAAAAGCTCCTGTACACAAACAATACAATAGTACCACTGTTACTATGAGACAAGACAAGACGAGACAAAAAACACAAACACACACGCACACACACTCTCTCTCTCTCTCTCTCTCTCTCTCTCTCTCTCTCTCTCTCTGTCTCTCTCTCTCTCTCTCTCTCTCTCTCTGACCATACACCTCTCTCCCATCGCTCTGTGCTGAGAGCATCACTCTCTTTCCTCCTCGTACTTCTTTTTTAAACAGTGGTCTGTGACATTATTTTAAGTGGACCGTCGGCATTATTTATGTGGCCTGTTGCATTATTTTATGCGGCACGCCGAATCAGTTTATGGCAGGGGTCTCAGACACGCGGCCCGTGGGCCGCAATTGGCCCGCGAGACGTTATTTTGCGGCCCCCACCTTAATATGAAAATTTAATGTTAGTGCAGCCCGCGAGTTATATATGAATGGCGTTTGACAGCGTCATACTTGCCAACCCTCCCGATTTTTCCGGGAGACTCCCGAATTTCAGGGCAACCATTCTCTCGAATTTCTGCCGATTTTCACCCAAACAACAATGTTAAGGGTATGCCGTGATGGCACTGCCTTTAGCGCCCTCTACAACCTGTACAAACAGCGTGCCAGCCCAGTCATATGTTGTATTTGGCTTCTGTACACACACGTAAGGGACTGCAAGAAATACTTGATCAACAGCCATACAGGTCACACTGAGGGTGGCCGTACAAACAACTTTATCACTGTTATGAATATGCGCCATACTGTGAACCCACACCAAACAAGAATGACAAACACATTTCGGGAGAACATCCGCACCGTAACACAACATGAACACAACAGAACAAATACCCAGAATCCCACGCAGCCCTAACTCTTCCGGGCTACAATATACACCCCCGCTACCACCAAACCCCGCCCCCTCACACATTAACCCCCCATCCGTGCATCGGTTGAGGTGGGGTATATTGTAGCCCGGAAGAGTTAGGGCTGCAATGTGTTCTGGGTATTTGTTCTGTTGTGTTTATGTTGTGTTACGGTGCGGGTGTTCTCCCGAAATGTGTTTGTCATTCTTGTTTGGTGTGGTTTCACAGTCTGGCGCATATTTGTAACAGTGTTAAAGTTGTTTATACTGCTACCCTCAATGTGACCTGTATGGCTGTTGATCAAGTATGTCTTGCAGTCACTTACGTGTGTCTGCAGAAGCCTCATACAACATGTGGGTGGGCCGGCACGCTGTTCGTATGGTGAAAAAGCGGACGCGATGACAGGTAGTAGAGGACGTTAAAGGCAGTGCTATCAACGCATGCCCTTAATATTGTTGTCCGGGTGAAAATCGGGACAGATTCGGGAGAATGGTTGCCCCGAGAGATTGTCGGGAGGGGCACTGAAATTCGGGAGTCTCCTGGAAAAATCGGGAGGGTTGGGAAGTATGTTGCTAGGGCAGGAAAGCCAATCAAAGAAGGTGAATTCATTAAAAAGTGCATGTTAGATTTTTTTAGGAAATCTTTTCTTGCGGCCCAGCTTCACCGAGTTTCTGCATCCAGTTGCCCTCAGGTAAATTGAGTTTGAGACCCCTGGTTTATGGGGTCTGTCACATTATCTAATGTGGCCCACCGAATCAGTTTATGTAGCCTGCTGCTTCATTTTATGTGACATGCTGCATTATTTTACGTGGCCTGCCACATCATTTTATTTGATAAGCCGATTTATTTTATGTAGAATGCCACTTCATTTTATGTGATATGCCGCTTCATTTTATGTAGCCTGCCACATCATTTTATGTGAAGTGCCGCTTCATTTCATATAGCCTGCCATTTCATTTTGTGTGATATGCCGTTTTATTTTAAATGGCCCACCACATAATTTTATGTGATATGGTGCATTGTTTCACGTGGCCCACCACAAACATCATCTTATGTGATGTGTTGCATTGTTTCATGTGGCCCACCACCACATTTTATGTGATATGTCACTGCAGCGTCAATACAGCTAGTGAGCGTGCCACACACTCACTCATCACTGAACTTGACATCCATCAGTCAATGATGTCACTAATTCTTTCCTTGATGACTTACTCGACTGGCCGGGTCCAGAAACCTCTTCATGGTCCAGCTGAGAGCATGAAGTCCTTCTGCTGGGCTGTCAGATGGACTCTTGCAGCAAAAACCTTTTCATGCGCAACAAAAAGAGCAAAGATACTGTAATTTCTTCCTTTAAAATCCTACGTATGTATTTTTAACGTTAGAATGCTAATATTTTATGCTAACATTATAGCCAATTCTGTACATTCTTCCTTTAGAATTCTAAATATATTTTTTAACATTAGCACGCTAACATTTTATGCTAACAATATAGTCAATTCTGTACAGTGTAAATTTTACCATGTTAATGTTATCATGCTAATGATTGATGCTAGCATTTTACTATATTCTGTAAATTGTACCATGTTAATGTTAGCATGCTAATGTTTTATGCTATAATTTTACTACATTCTGTAAACTTGACCATGCTAATGTTAGCATGCTAATGTTTTATGCTAGCATTTTACGATATTCTGTAAATGTTACCATGTTAATGTTAGCATGCTAAAGATTTATGCTAGCATTTTACTATATTCTGTAAATTATTCTACGTTAATGTTAGCATGCTAATGTTTTATGCTATAATTTTACTACATTCTGTAAACTTGACCATGCTAATGTTAGCATGCTAATGTTTTATGCTACAATTTTACTACATTCTGTAAACTTGACCATGCTAATGTTAGCATGCTAATGATTTATGCTAGCATTTTACTATATTCTGTAAATTTGACCATGCTAATGTTAGCATGCTAAGGATTTATGCTAACATTTTTCTATGTTCTGTAAATTTTACCATGCTAATGTTAGTAATTTAATATTTTAAGATAGCATTTTACGATATTCTGTACATTTGACCATGCTAACGATAGCTTGCTAATGATTTATGCTAGCATTTTACTATATTCTGTAAATTGTACCATGTTAATGTTAGTATGCTAAGGATTTATGCTAGCATTTTACTATATTCTGTAAATTATACTATGTTAATGTTAGCATGCTAATGTTTTATGCTACAATTTTACTACATTCTGTAAACTTGACCATGCTAATGTTAGCATGCTAATGTTTTATGCTAGCATTTTACTATATTCTGTAAATTTGACCATGCTAATGTTAGCATACTAAGAATTTATGCTAACATTTTTCTACGTTCTATAAATTTGACCATGCTAATGTTAGTAATTTAATATTTTAAGATACCATTTTACGATATTCTGTACTTTTTACCATGCTAACGATGGCATGCTATTGATTTATGCTAGCATTTTACTATATTCTGTAAATTGTACCATGTTAATGTTAGCATGGTTATGCAAAAATTTTACTATATTCTGTAAATTTGACCGTGTTAATATTTTATGCTAGCATTTTACGATATTCTGTAAATTTTACCATGTTAATGTTAGCATGCTAAGGATTTATGCTAGCATTTTACTATATTCTGTAAATTTTACCACGTTAATGCTAGCATGCTAATGTTTTATGCTATCATTTTACTATATTCTGTAAATTTGACCATGCTAATGTTAGCATGCTAATATTTTATGCTAGCATTTTACGATATTCTGTCAATTTGACCATGCTAATGTTAGCATGCTAAGGATTTATGCCAGCATTTTACTATGTTCTGTAAATTTGACAATGTTAATGTTAGCATGCTAATGTTTTATGCTAGAATTTTACCATATTCTGTACATTCCAACCTAACAAACATGGATTTCCTTACTTGGTGCCATCATGTCAGCATGCTAAATGTTTTTAATTTTAACTACGTTTCCATTTAAAAGTCGGTAAGTGTGTCTTCACAACACAGAGAGCCGGCCCGTTTCAAACCTGAAGCATTGGAGGAGTGTCGGTTCTTCATTTTGTTCCTGTGTGTGGATCGAGCTATGAAACGGTCCATTTCTTGCTCGGATACCTGACAAAAGAAATGGCTCATTTTGACTGATAATGGTTTGCAGACCTGCACATATATATTCAGCATTAGCATATATATATGTATATATATATATATATATATATATATATATATATATATATATATATATATATATATATATATATATATATATATATATACATATACATATATATATATATATATATATATATATACATATACATATATATATATATATATATATATATATATATATATATATATATATATATATATATATATATATATATACATACATACATACACACACACACAGTATATACATACAGTGTACATATATGTATATATATATATATATATATATATATGTATGTGTGTATGTAGAGAAGTATTCCTTTTTCTTTGTAATGTAGTATCCGTCACATTCATAATAACATGTCATATTCACATATTTCAAGCAGCTAAAATGCACCAAACATGGATAAGTGTGGAGAGAGTCTTGCATTTTTCCCATCATGCATTGTAATGGATTTTAAGTCTTCTTAGAAGTATGCTTATGTCTCTTATATTAGCATGTCTCTTATATTAGCATAGTAATGTTAGCATGCTAACGTTGTATCCTAGCTTTTTAGCTAATTTTGTATGATTAAGCCCAAAAATCATTTAGCTTCTTAGCTAAATTTGTTTGTTTTAACCTAAAAATCATGGATTTTGATGCTTGGTGCCATCTTGGAAGTATGCCAACGTCTCTTATATCAGCATGCTAATTTTAGCTAATGTTTTATGTAAGGTTTTTAGCTAATTTTATATTTTTGTACCTAAAAATGATAGATTTTGACACTTGGCGCCATCTTGGAAGTATGCTTACGTCTCTTATATCAGCATGCTAATGTTTTATGCAAGCTTTTCAGTTAAGTTTGTATGTTTATACCTAAGAATTATAGATTTTGATACTTGGCGCCCTCTTAGAAGTATGCTAATGTAGCTGATATTAGCATAGTGCCGTTAGCATGCTAACATTTTATCCTAGCTTTTTAGCTAATTTTGTATGTTTAAACCCCAAAATGATTGGTTTTGATACTTGGCGCTATTTTAGAAGTACGCTAAGCTGTCCTATGTCATCATGCAAACGTGAACATGCTAATGATTAATGCTAGCTTTTTAGCAAAATTTGTATTTTTAAACCTTAAAATCATGAATTTGATGCTTGGTTCTCCACTTGAAAGAATGCTATTGTCTCTTATATTAGCATGGTAATGTTAGCATGCTAACGTTTTATGCTAGCTTTTCAGCTAATTTTGTATGTTTATACTTAAAAATTATAGATTTTGATGCTTAGTGTCATCTTAAAAGTATGCTAACGTCTCTTATATCAGCATGCTAATGTTAGCATGATAACATTTTATGCTAGCTTTTCAGCTAATTGTGTATGTTTACACTTAAAAATTATAGATTTTGATACTTGGCACCATCTTAGAAGTATTCTAATGTCTCTTACATTAGCATAGTGATGTTAGGATGCTAAGGTTTTATCCTGGCTTTTTAGCTAATACTGTATATTTATACCTAAAAATTATTAATTTTGATACTTGGCGCTATTTTTAAAAGTACGCTAACATGTCCTATGTGAACATGAACATGCTAATGTTTTATGCTTTTTTTAGCTAAATTTGTATGTTTAAACCTAAAAATCTGAGTGTTTCTGGTGTACAAAGTGGAAGGAAGCTTACCCTGGGATTTGGGTGGCGACTAATGATGAGGCTGACCGGACCAGGACCACATTCACTGAGGGTGGCGTAGGCCTCACTGAGCGCCGCAAAGCGAAGGTTGACAGCGTCCACCTCCAGGATCTGATCGCCCCGACTGGAAAGTGACATCAACTCACTTTTTAGACCTCAGTCCAGAAGCCACGCGTGTGTCGCTTTAAAAAAACAACAAGTGATCGAAGCAAGTATATGCATACATACTAATATATACATAAACACATTTATCCATATTTACATACATATATATGTATGTATACACACACACACACACACACACACACACACACACACACACACACACACACACACACACACACACACACACACACACACACACTATGTATATATATATATACACACACACACACACACACACACACACACACACACATATATACACACATATATATAAATACACACACACACATACATACACACATTTATGTACATATGTGTGTATATATATATATATATATATATACACACCTATACAAATATATGTGTGTATATAAACATATATACACACACATTAACATACACACAATATATATACTGTACAAAGTGTACATACATATAAACACATATATGTATATATACAGGTAAATACACACATATATATGAATACACACACGTATATATAAATACACACATTATATATATATATATACACACACACACATGTATACAGTATACACACAATATATATACTGTACATACATATACACACATATATGTATATATGTGTGTATATATACACAAACATATACAAATATATGTGTGTGTGTGTGTATATATATATACATACACACACACACACACACACAAACATTAACATACACACAATATATATACTGTACATACATATACACACATATATGTATATATACATATATATGTATATATATATATATACATACATATATGTGTGTATATATATACACACACATATACATTTATATACACATATACACGTATATATAAATACACACACACATATATATATATACATATATATATATATATATATATATATATTTACACATTTATGTATATATATGTATGTACAGTATATGTATTATGTGTGTGTGTGTACTGTGTATATATATATATATATATACACACACACACAATATATATACTGTACATACATATATACATAAATGTGTAAATATATATATATATATATATATATATATATATACACACAGTACACACACACACACATAATACATATACTGTACATACATATATATACATAAATGTGTAAATATATATATATATATATATATAAATATAAATATATATATATACACAAACACACACACCATATCTATACACACACACATTAAATTCCGGACAGTACACTGAGAAGTTGTTGAATTGTTGGTACTATAGCACCAACTTTTGGACGAGTTCCATCACTGCAGGTGCTGCAGTGTCTGCCCGTTTAGGCCTTTGAACTGTAAGCAGAAGTGCTGTTTTGTCTTCTCGCCGTCCAGAGCGTTACTACTCATCGAGATTATTTTACAATACAACTAAAACAATTCTTACTTACTAAAGTGTCCCATGTGTGATGTCTGTAGGAGTGTTTTCATGCATATTTGTACGTGTTATCGTGATGTAATCCAGCTAGCATCGTTAGCATTAGCTAACATGCTAACACATTTACAAGTGTCCGTGTTAGCATTATTAACTTACAATGGCATTCCTTTTGTGTTGTTTCACTTTCACAAATTCACCAAAACGTCACCATGGAGTGATTAAGTCTGTTTGGCTGATTGGAGAGCTAGCTTCAAAGCTAGTGGGTCCATGACCATGACTTTTGTTTTGTTTGATCAGCCGTTTTACTGCCGCGTTACAGATACGGTTTGGAAATAATTAAGGTATGTAAATAAACATTTACAGAATATTTCTGTGTAAATAACTAATTTCACAAAGTATACATCTGCAATTTATTTAAGATTTAGTGGGTGTGGCTTATATACCGGTGCACTCTATAGTCTGGAAAATACGGTGTTTGTATATGACAATATGAAAACAGCCACACACTCAATGGCGCGTCATCTACCAACAACTACATTTAATTCATGATTAATAATATTCTTTAACCTTTTAAACATAATTCAAATTATTTAGTGATATTTATACATGAATATGTTTAGGTATTGACTCAAGTACTAAAGAGAAAACATGGTATAATAACAACAATACTACTACAAACTCCATTTTCTCGTCCTCACCTGAGTCTGCCGTCCATCTTGGCCACAGAGCCCAGGGCCAGGTTATGGATGTAAATCCCTGGAGAGGAGTTCTCTGGCGTGAGGAAACAAACTCCGATCCCCAAACCCACGCCAGGCTCTAAGAAAAGACAAAGTTGAAATATTAACCCACAGTTTGGGTTGTGTTGTTGTTCTGGATGCGACAAAGGTGTGAGCAAGACCAAAACTAGACGAGAACGTTGGAGGCAAGTGAAACTAAATTGTCCATTTCCGGCCCTCAAATTGATCGCAACCTTGCTTTGCGGAGCAGACAGCTTCTTCTAGATGTTGTCCAGTTTGCGACGTAGTCCGGAAAGGATAAAAGTCTGAGTGTCCACAGCTCTGCCCGTCTTTCGATCATTTGAACGGCGGCCGGAATCGTCCCAATTTGTGGACGACGCCTACGCCAATCAGCGGAAGTCCTGGTGTCAGGATCCTGAGTAGGTAGATGTTTTCAACGTGAATCCCCAGGCACGCAACCATCCACTTCTCCCGAGAGTTCGTCGTGTGTCTAGCAGCAAACGTTTGGTCGGGACAGACGGGTACCCTGCAAATTTATCGTAACCTTGCTTTGCAGAGCAGACGGCTTCTCCTAGATGTTGTCCAGTTTGCGACATAGTCTGATTGTCCACAGCTCTGCCCATCCGTCAAACATTTGTGGCAGCTTTGGGGTACCTTAAACGGCTGCCGGCATCTTCCGAATTACGCCAATCAGCAGAAGTCCTGGTGTCAGGACTCTGAGTAGGTAGATGTCTTCAACGTGAATCGCCAGGCACACAACTCTCCACGCGAGAGTTCGTCGTGTGTCGAGCAGCAAACGTTGTTTGTTCCGTCGGGACATACGTGTTCTCTCCAAATTGATCGCAACCTTGCTTTGCAGAGCAGACGGCTTCTCCTAGATGTAGTCCAGTTTGTGACGTAGTCCGGAAAGGAAATTAAATGAAATGAAAGAAAATGTTCCGTGGGGACAAACGGGTTCCTCCAAACCCGAGATCTTGTCAATTTTACTGAGAGGCAAGTTGATCAATTCCATTGTTCGGGTTTTGGAGAGCGGTGCAAAAAGAGGCTACAAGAGAGTTAAGACGAGATAAAGGAGCAACAGCTAGAGAGATAAATGAAACAGAAACAAAAACAGATACTTTTGAGTATTGCTTTCAAGTACTTCATACAATACTGCAGTCTGGGAACTATTCTAGGATTTAGGTGGCGCGTCCACGGCCGCGCCATGTACTGCCAGTGTGACAGGATGTCGATTTAGTAAAATAAAGTGATTGTAAATAGCAAAGTACGCTCTTGAGTTGTCATTTTATATTTCTTACCAATGTTTATTGTTAATGGCAGCAGTCATTTGTATTACATGGCGCTCATGTTGTTGTAATGCCAGCATTAATGAGAGCCACTGTAGTACTGGAGGACTCCAGCAGGGGGCGCGGTTTTGGGTTTTGTATATTTGTAGAATAATACTGGAGTGAATATTTGTTGCAATATTGTGGGAATTTTCTCCCCCGGTTCTGGCTGCACGGGGGGAGGCAGAAGGGTGTGGCCCTGAAAAGAAGACCTCTCTGGAGCCGGTTGCGGTCGTCCCACGGAGACGGGTGAGCGCAAGAGGGTGTTGCCGGCAGTAAGTCGGACCTTTTGTCACCGGTCCTCTTCAGAACTTTTATGGACAGAATTTTAGGCCGTTGATGGGATCCAGTTTGGTGGCTGCAGGATTAGGTCTCTGATGTGGTCCTGATGACTTCATCTGACCAGGATCTTCAACTTTCACTGGGATACGGCTGAGTCCATGGTTCTCACCCAGAAAAGGGTGGAGTGCCGTCTCCGGGTTGGGGAGGAGATCTTGCCCCAAGTGGAGGAGTTAAAGTCTTGTTCACAAGTGAGGGAAGGTAGTAGTCCACCATACCGACTACTTAGTCTAGTACTAAATACACAATGGTACTCTGTGGACATTAGGGTGTGTAATGTCGAGACCAAACCTTTATCCATACAGACTACTTAGTCTAGTACTAAATACACAATGGTACTCTGTGGACATTAGGGTGCGTAATGTAGAGACCTAACCTTTATCCATACCGACTACCGTACTTAGTCTAGTACTAAATACACAATGGAACTCTGGATATTAGGGTGTGTAATGTCGAGACCTAACCTTTATCCATACCGACTACTTAGTCTAGTACTAAGTACACAATGGTACTCTGTGGACATCAGGGTGTGTAATGTCGAGACCAAACCTTTATCCATACCGACTACTTAGTCTAGTACTAAATACACAATGGTACTCTGGATATTAGGGTGTGTAATGTCGAGACCTAACCTTTATCCATACCGACTACTTAGTCTAGTACTAAATACACAATGGTACTCTGTGGACATTAGGGTGTGTAATGTCGACACCTAACCTTTATCCATACCGACTACTTAGTCTAGTACTAAATACACAATGGTACTCTGGATATTAGGGTGTGTAATGTCGAGACCTAACCTTTATCCATACCGACTACTTAGTCTAGTACTAAGTACACAATGGTACTCTGTGGACATTAGGGTGTGTAATGTCGACACCTAACCTTTATCCATACCGACTACTTAGTCTAGTATTAAGTACACAATGGTACTCTGTGGACATTAGGGTGTGTAATGTTGAGACTTAACCTTTATCCATACCGACTACTTAGTCTAGTATTAAGTACACAATGGTACTCTGTGGACATCAGGGTGTGTAATGTCGAGACCAAACCTTTATCCATACCGACTACTTAGTCTAGTACTAAATACACAATGGTACTCTGGATATTAGGGTGTGTAATGTCGAGACCTAACCTTTATCCATACCGACTACTTAGTCTAGTACTAAATACACAATGGTACTCTGTGGACATCAGGGTGTGTAATGTCGAGACAAAACCTTTATCCATACCGACTACTTAGTCAAGTACTAAATACACAATGGTACTCTGTGGACATTAGGGTGTGAAATGTAGAGACCTTACCTTTATCCAGCGTGACCTCCATGATGACGCAATCCTTTGGACCGGGACCCGGTCTGCCCTCGGACTCCTCTGGGCCCGCATGGACGTTGGAACTGTGGCTGGCGCTGGAATTGGGAGAACTGGAGCGGCTCGGCAAGGTGGGCGTGGCACACGGCGTCAGACTGGGACTCCGCAGGCGAGTCCGGATGGTCAAGGAGACCACGCCTCTCTTCAGTTGCTGGGAGAAATATGTTTCTATTATTATTATATAACTGTGATATATTCATAAATACATATTGAACTATGATATATTCATAAACACATGAAGAACAAGGATGTACTAATAAATCACGGTGATGTCGCGTGTGTGTACGCACGCTACAACAGCTTTTTCCTGGATGGATGTGTGTTGTCATGTTGATGCTGTGTGTGTATGCACGCTACATCAGTAGTACCTCAACCTATTTTCAGATAAAGTGTGTACAAAAAGTAGTACCTCAGCCTATTTTCAGATAAAGTGTGTACAAAAAGTAGTACCTCATCCTATTTTCAGATAAAGTGTGTACAAAAAGTAGTACCTCAAAGTATTTTCAGCTAACGTGTGTACAAACAGTAGTACCTCAACCTATTTTCAGATAACGTGTGTACAAACAGTAGTACCTCAAAGTATTTTCAGCTACCGTGTGTACAAACAGTAGTACCTCAACGTATTTTCGTGCTTCAAGTTGCCAGCATGAATTGGAGTCGCGAGCCCCCACACCACCAGTTGGCGGAGGGAATGTCACAGTAAGATCCGCCTCTAAACATCCGGTTTTACTCCAGTCTTACATTAGATTATAAGGGACAAGCGGTAGAAAATGGATGAATGGATGGTAACATTATCTTACAGCTATCTTTAGCTTAAAGTAAACTTATTGGTAGCATCAGTCTAAAAGTGGCATTTACTTATAACTAGCATTAGCTTATAGGTAGCATGAGGTTATTGGTGGTATTAGCTTATTGCTAGCATTAGCTTTGATTGATTGATCGATTGAAACTTTTATTAGTAGGTTGCACAGTACAGTACATATTCCGTAAAATTGACCACTAAATGGTAACACCCCAATAAGTTTTTCAACTTGTTTAAGTCGGGGTCCACTTAATTTGATTCATGATACAGATATATACTATCATCATAATACAGTCATCACACAAGATAATCATCAGAGTATATACATTGAATTATTTACATTATTTACAATCCGAGGTGTGGGATGTGGAGGGGGGGGGGGGGGGGGGGGGGGGGGGGGGGTTAGGCTTGGTTGTTACCATCACTTCAGTCATCAACAATTGCATCATCAGAGAAATGGACATTGAAACAGTGTAGCTCTGACTTGGTAGGATATGTACAGCAAGTAGTGGACATAGAGAGAGAGAGAGATCCGAAAACATAAGAATAAGAATAAGAATAAGTATCTACATTTGATTATTTACAATCCGGGTAGGTAGGATGTGGAAGGGAGGGTGTTAGTTTAGGGTTGAAGTTGTCTGGAGGTGTTCTTTTAGTTCTTATAGGTAGCATTAGCTTACTGGTAGCATTTTCTTATTGGTAGCATTAGCTTATACATAGCATTATCTTATTGGTAGCATTAACTTATAGGTAGCATTAGCTTACTGGTAACATTAGCTTATAGGTGACATTGGCTTACAGGTAACACTAGCTTATATGTAGCATTATCATATTGGTAGCATTAGCTTATAAGTAGCATTAGCTTATTGGTAACAGTAGCTTATTGGTAGCATTAGTTTATAGGTAACATTAACCTATTGGTTAATGTATTGAAATATATACTTTTTAATTATATATATATATATATACATATATATATACACAGGTAAAAGCCAGTAAATTAGAATATTTTGAAAAACTTGATTTATTTCAGTAATTGCATTCAAAAGGTGTAACTTGTACATTATATTTATTCATTGCACACAGACTGATGCATTCAAATGTTTATTTCATTTAATTTTGATGATTTGAAGTGGCAACAAATGAAAATCCAAAATTCCGTGTGTCACAAAATTAGAATATTACTTAAGGCTAATACAAAAAAGGGATTTTTAGAAATGTTGGCCAACTGAAAAGTATGAAAATGAAAAATATGAGCATGTACAATACTCAATACTTGGTTGGAGCTCCTTTTGCCTCAATTACTGCGTTAATGCGGCGTGGCATGGAGTCGATGAGTTTCTGGCACTGCTCAGGTGTTATGAGAGCCCAGGTTGCTCTGATAGTGGCCTTCAACTCTTCTGCGTTTTTGGGTCTGGCATTCTGCATCTTCCTTTTCACAATACCCCACAGATTTTCTATGGGGCTAAGGTCAGGGGAGTTGGCGGGCCAATTTAGAACAGAAATACCATGGTCCGTAAACCAGGCACGGGTAGATTTTGCGCTGTGTGCAGGCGCCAAGTCCTGTTGGAACTTGAAATCTCCATCTCCATAGAGCAGGTCAGCAGCAGGAAGCATGAAGTGCTTTAAAACTTGCTGGTAGACGGCTGCGTTGACCCTGGATCTCAGGAAACAGAGTGGACCGACACCAGCAGATGACATGGCACCCCAAACCATCACCCAACCATGCAAATTTTGCATTTCCTTTGGAAATCGAGGTCCCAGAGTCTGGAGGAAGACAGGAGAGGCACAGGATCCACGTTGCCTGAAGTCTAGTGTAAAGTTTCCACCATCAGTGATGGTTTGGGGTGCCATGTCATCTGCTGGTGTCGGTCCACTCTGTGTGTGTGAATGGGTGAATGTGGAAATACTGTCAAAGCGCTTTGAGTACCTTGAAGGTAGAAAAGCGCTATACAAGTATAATCCATTCATCATTTATTTATTTATACATACACATATACAGTATATATACACACACACATATACATACAGTATATATACATATGTATATACACACACACATATATATGTACATACACAGATATATATACACACATATATACGTATATATATATATATATATATGTATATACACACATATATATACATATATACATACATATATACATACACATATATATACATACACACACGTATATATGTATATACACACACACACACATATATATATATATATATATATATATATATATATATATGTATACATACACACACACACACATATATATATATATATACATACACTTATATATATATATACACACACACATATACATACAGTATATATACATACACACACACACACACACACACACACACACACACATATATATATATATATATATGTATATATATATATATATATATATTAGGAAAAAACACAAGAGGCTATATCATCCCTACAAGCCTGTTTCACAGGTTTTTTATTATATAAAATCCCCTGACGAGCAGGGAAACCTGCGAAACAGGCTTGTAGGGATGATAGAACCTCTTGTGTTTTTTCCTAACCTAACATATATTCCGCTCTACTCCGGTATTGAGCACTGTATAACAACAGTATATATATATATATATATATATATATATATATATATATATATATATATATATATATATATATATATATATATATATATATATATATTTTTTTTTTTTTTTATTGATTTAAAATTTGAAAAAAAACCAAACATATTTATATATATATTTTGAAAATAAAACAATTGCTTTGGGCATTCGGATAGTTTGTGTTAGCTGCCATTGAATCATTTTATATATTTTGTTTGATTAATAGTGAAAATGAGACTGCTGCTTGAGGCACTGCTGTACTGGATGTCATAACTGAGAGGAACCTTGAATGTCTGGATGGCTTGTTGGTGCGTCAGCCCCTGAAGAGACTCTCCGTTTACTTCCAGAATCTCATCTCCTGTGCAGCAACACACAATAAAACATCAAATATTTCGTACTTCTTTTCAAAAGCACAGCTAGAATATCAGAATCATTGACCAAAAAAAAAAAAAAAGTATTCACTGCGCTTCACTTTTTCCCCTGTTATGTTACAACCTTATGCAATACATTCATTTTTGTCCTCAAAATTCTACACACAATACCCCATAATGACATAGTGAAACATTTTTTGTTTTGTTTTAATCTATAACATAAATTGTATAAAAAGTGAAACGCTGTAAATACTTTCCAGATGCACTGTAGAAGAGTTTTGGTCAGCTTTGACACAATGAATATGAAAAATGATAAGTTGATGTGTAACAGTCCGCCACTGTTGATACTTTAAGGGGAGCAGCACTTTTTAGGGGGAAATTGTGTCTATCATTTGCAATCCTTATGTAAGACAAGTGCACATATATTTTTCTTTTTTATGCATTCTAACTCGTCAATAAATGTTAGCAAAAGTCAGCTAACAATAAAGCCAATGAGAGTCGATCTATTCCGCCTATACAGCGCTCTAAAAAACCTCCAAAAACCTCCATCAATGTTTTAATGTTTATACACACTAAGTATATATGTAATGTAGTATCCGCCACATTGATAATAACATATAATATTTTCATATTTTGGATGTTGAAACGGTTCAAATCAGGTGAGAATGGTGGGATATGGAGAAGTTTATATATTGCCCATTCATTGTCAATAGGGAGAAAATGATCAAAAATTCCGGGAAAAATGGGAATTTTGGAAAAGTGAAAAGATGTTTTGTGTTCGACAAATGTGAAGAGTAGTGTGGGTGGTAGGTAAATTTTGGAATCGGGTAAAAAATTACGCAACATTTTGAGAATTTAGGGCATTGTAGAACTATGAATACGTCCATTCATTTGAATGGGAATTTCAGGGGAAAACGGGAATTTTTGAACATATACAGTAGGTAATGCAAAAATTGTCCTAGATTATATGAATTGGTTGGTAGTGGAATTTTTCAAAACGGTTGAAAAATGTTGACGTAGTAACAGTTTGAATTCGGAATTCCTGGAATTTTGGGAAAACCAGGAATTTGTTCGAAAAGAAGAATGGTAGTTTTGTTGTCCCAAATAACAGGAAAGTTCTGAAAGTGGAAGGGTCAAAAACGGTTGAAAAATGTGGACTGTGAAAACCTTCCCGCAAGAGGTGGAAATAGGGCTTGGGAAAACCGGGAATACTTTTTTCAACTTGGAAAATGGTAGTTTGATTGTCAACGGTGAGTGGAAGGTGTTGAAAGTGGAACGGTTCCATTCGGGTGAGAAATGTGGGAGTTATGGAAGTTTGAAAAATGGCCCATTCATTTTCAATGGAAATAATTATTTTGCAAATAATAATTAACTTAGAATTTAATGGCAGCAACACATTGCAAAAAAGTTGTCACAGGGGCATTTTTACCACTGTGTTACATGGCCTTTCCTTTTAACAACACTCAGTAAACGTTTGGGAACTGAGGAGACACATTTTTGAAGTGGAATTCTTTCCCATTCTTGCTTGATATACAGCTTAAGTTGTTCAACAGTCCGGGGTCTCCGTTGTGGTATTTTAGGCTTCATATTGCGCCACACATTTTCAATGGGAGACATGTCTGGACTACAGGCAGGCCAGTCTAGTACCCACACTCTTTTACTACAAAGCCACGCTGTTGTAACACGGGGCTTGGCATTGTCTTGCTGAAATAAGCAGGGGAGTCCATGATAACGTTGCTTGGATGGCAACATAGGTTGCTCCAAAACCTGTATGTACCTTTCAGCATTAATGGTGCCTTCACAGATGAGTAAGTTACCCATGCCTTGGGCACTAGTGCACCCCCATACCATCACAGATGCTGCCTTTTCAACTTTGCGCCTCAAACAATCCGGATGGTTCTTTTCCTCTTTGTTCTAGAGGACACGACGTCCACAGTTTCCAAAAACAATTGGAAATGTGGACTTGTCAGACCACAATACACTTTTCCACTTTGCATCAGTCCATCTTAGATGAGCTCGGGCCCAGCAAAGCCGGCGGTGTTCCTGGGTGTTGTTGATAAATGGCTTTGGCTTTGCATAGTAGAGTTTTAACTTGCACTTACAGATGTAGCAACAAACTGTAGTTACTGAGAGTGGTTTTCTGAAGTGTTCCTGAGCCTACGTGGTGATATCCTTTACACACTGATGTCGCTTTTTGATGCAGTACCGCCTGAGGGATGCAAGGTCACGGGCATTCAATGTTACATGCAGTGATTTCTCCAGATTTTCTGAACCTTTTGATGATATTATGGACCGTAGATGGTGAAATCCCTAAATTCCTTGCAATAGCTGGTTGAGAAATGTTGTTCTTAAACTGTTGGACGATTTGCTCACGCATTTGTTGACAAAGTGGTGACCCTCGCCCCATCCTTGTTTATGAATGACTGAGCATTTCTTGGAAGCTGCTTTTATACCCAATCATGGCACCCACCTGTTCCTAATTAGCCTGTTCACCTGTGGGATGCTCCAAATAAGTGTTTGATGAGCATTCCTCAACTTTTTTGCCACTTGTGCCAGCTTTTTTGAAACGTGTTGCAGGCATCAAATTCCAAATGAGCTACTATTTGCAAATAAACAAAAGTTTTCCAGTTCGAACGTTAAATATCTTGTCTTTGCAGTCTGTTCAATTGAATATAGGTTGAAACATATTTTTGGTGTAGTATGTAATATGGGAGAATGTTTGGATGTTCACACAAGTATGTTTTAGTATGTTAGAAAGCATGAAAAAAAGACAAACGTAAGGATTGTGAGGGTTGAAGACAAACTTTACCTTCTTTCAGTCGTCCGTCCGCTGCTGCGGCGCCGTGGGAGAAAATAGTCTTGACAAAAATCCCCATTTGGCCGCGTGCTGAATCCTGACCACCAACAATACTGAACCCTAGACCCTGGACAATGACAGGAACGTTTTATTAAAGGACGTGTGTACTTGTTCTATAAAGTTTTATTCAAGAAGGATGTGATTACAGAAGATAAATTCATGTATTCACTCACCTTTCCTTGGCATGCCATTATAGAAGATGAATTCATGTATTAATTTACCCATCCTTGACATGTCATTATAGAAAAGGAATTCATGTATTCACTCACCCTTCCTTGACATGTCAATATAGAAGATGAATTCATGTATTCACTCAGCCTTCCTTGACATGTCAATATAGAAAATGAATTAATGTATTCACTCAGCCTTCCTTGGCATGTCATTATAGAAGATTATTTCATGTATTCACTCACCCTTCCTTGGCATGTCATTATAGAAGATTAATTCATGTATTAATTTACTCTTCCTTGACATGTCATTATAGTAGATGAATTCATGTATTAATTTACCCTTCCTTGGCATATCATTATAGTAGATGAATTCATGTATTAATTTACCCTTCCTTGACATGTCATTATAGAAGATGAATTCATGTATTCACTCACCCTTCCTTGGCATGTCATTATAGAAGATGAATTCATGTATTAATTTACCCTTCCTTGACATGTCATTATAGAAGATTAATTCATGTATTCACTCAGCCTTCCTTGACATTTCATTATGGAAGATGAATTCATGTATTCACTCACCCTTCCTTGGCATGTCATTATAGAATATGAATTCATGTATTCACTCACCTTTCCTTGGCATGTTATTATAGTAGATGAATTAATGTATTAATTTACCCTTCCTTGACATGTCATTATAGAAGATGAATTCATGTATGCACTCAGCCTTCCTTGACATTTCATTATGGAAGATGAATTCATGTATTCACTCACCCTTCCTTGGCATGTCATTATAGAAGATTAATTCCTGTATTAATTTACCCTTCCTGGACATGTCTATATAGAAGAGGAATTCATGTATTCACTCACCCGTCCTTGGCATGTCATTATAGAAGATGAATTCATGTATTCATTTACCCTTCCTTGACATGCCATTATAGAGGAGGAATTCATGTATTCACTCACCCGTCCTTAGCATGTCATTATAGAAGATGAATTCATGTATTCGCTCACCCTTCCTTGGCATGTCATTATAGAAGATGAATTCATGTATTCATTTACCCTTCCTTGACATGTCATTATAGAAGATGAATTCATGTATTCACTCAGCCTTCCTTGGCATGTCATTATAGAAGATTAATTCCTGTATTAATTTACCCTTCCTGGACATGTCTATATAGAAGAGGAATTCATGTATTCACTCACCCGTCCTTGGCATGTCATTATAGAAGATGAATTCATGTATTCATTTACCCTTCCTTGACATGCCATTATAGAGGAGGAATTCATGTATTCACTCACCCGTCCTTAGCATGTCATTATAGAAGATGAATTCATGTATTCGCTCACCCGTCCTTGGCATGTCATTATAGAAGATTAATTCATGTATTTACTCACCCTTCCTTGACATTTCATTATAGAAGATGAATTCATGTATGCACTCACCCTTCTTTGACATGTCATTATAGAAGATGAATTCATGTATGCACTCACCCTTCCTTGACATTTCATTATAGAAGACGAATTCATGTATTCACTCAGCCTTCCTTGACATGTCATTATAGAAGATGAATTCATGTATTCACTCCCCTTTCCTTGGCATGTCATTATAGAAGACAAATCCATGTATTCACTCACCCTTCCTTGACATGTAATTATAGAAGATGAATTCATGTATTCACTCACCTTTCCTTGTCCTTTCATCAGCACGATGTTGGAGATAATAGATGGCTGGGCCAGTCGCCATGGCGACTCCACTTGAACCGTACTCAGCGAGCGTGCAGATTTCCTGATGATGGAATATTCCTGCAACATGAAAGCAAATCAAAAGTCATATTTGACATGTCTGCATTATTAGTTAATATTGATTATTGATTGATTCTTAATACTTTCTTCACTGTTTAGTCAAACAGTCTTTAGTCATAAACTCCATGTTGTTATTCTTACAGTGTCAGCAACACACTCCTTTGTTATCATCGCATTTGCATAATCATTAGTGTCCATCTTCCCATGATTGTTGCATTATATTCATCATCTGTACTCTAGTGCTTGTACTCTACTACATGATATTCATCACCCACACTCTGTACTCTAGTACATGATATTCATCACACACACTCTGTACTCTAGTACTTGTACTCTACTACATGATATTCATTACCCACACTCTGTACTCTAGTACTTGTACTCTAGTACATGATATTCATCACACACACTCTGTACTCTAGTACTTGTACTCTACTACATGAGATTCATCACCCACACTCTGTACTCTAGTACTTGTACTCTAGTACTTGTCAAGTACATTACACTTGTACTGTAGTACTTGTAAAGTATATTATACTTGTACTGTACTATATTTGTACTGTACTACTCGTATGTGTTATACTTGCACTGTAATAGTTGTATGTGTTATACTTGTAGTGTAGTACTTGTATGTTATACTTGTACTATTGTAGTTGAATGTGTAATACTTGTACTGTAGTAGTTGTATGTGTTATATTTGTACTGTAGTGCTTCTATGTGTTATACTTATATTTGCACTGTAGTAGTTGAATGTGTAATACATGTACTTGTACTGTAGTAGTTGTCTGTGTTATACTCGTACTTGTACTGTAGTAGTTGAATGTGTTATACTTTTATTTGTACTGTAGTAGTTGTATGTCCTCCACTTGTACTTGTACATTAACATGGACTTGGAGGTAGTGATTAAGTAGTACACAATGTAAACTAACATGTACATGGAGGTAGTGATGTAAATTGTACACAAAGTACACTAACATGTACTTGTAGAAGACAAAGTACAAACCCCGTTTCCATATGAGTTGGGAAATTGTGTTAGATGTAAATATAAACGGAGTACAATGATTTGCAAATCATTTTCAACCCATATTCAGTTGAATATGCTACAAAGACAACATATGTGATGTTCAAACTGATAAACATTTTTTTTTTTTTTTGCAAATAATCATTAACTTTAGAATTTGATGCCAGCAACACGTGACAAAGAAGTTGGGAAAGGTGGCAATAAATACTGATAAAGTTGAGGAATGCTCTTCAAACACTTATTTGGAACATCCCACAGGTGTGCAGGCTAATTGGGAACAGGTGGGTGCCATGATTGGGTATAAAAACAGCTTCCCAAAAATGCTCAGTCTTTCACAAGAAAGGATGGGGCGAGGTACACCCCTTTGTCCACAACTGCGTGAGCAAATAGTCAAACAGTTTAAGAACAACGTTTCTCAAAGTGCAATTGCAAGAAATTTAAGGATTTCAACATCTACGGTCCATAATATCATCAAAAGGTTCAGAGAATCTGGAGAAATCACTCCACGTAAGCGGCATGGCCGGAAACCAACATTAAATGACCGTGACATTCGATCCCTCAGACGGCACTGTATCAAAAACCGACATCAATCTCTAAAGGATATCACCACATGGGCGCAGGAACACTTCAGAAAACCACTGTCACTAAATACAGTTTGTCACTACATCTGTAAGTGCAAGTTAAAGCTCTACTATGCAAAGCGAAAGCCATTTATCAACAACACCCAGAAACGCCGCCGGCTTCTCTGGGCCCGAGATCATCTAAGATGGACTGATACAAAGTGGAAAAGTGTTCTGTGGTCTGACGAGTCCACATTTCAAATTGATTTTGGAAATATTCGACATCGTGTCATCCGGACCAAAGGGGAAGCGAACCATCCAGACTGTTATCGACGCAAAGTTCAAAAGCCAGCATCTGTGATGGTATGGATGTGCATTAGTTCCAAAGCATGGGTAACTTACACATCTGTGAAGGCACCATTAATGCTGAAAGGTACATACAGGTTTTGGAACAACATATGCTGCCATCTAAGCGCCGTCTTTTTCATGGACGCCCCTGCTTATTTCAGCAAGACAATGTCAAGCCACATTCAGCACGTGTTACAACAGCGTGGCTTTGTAAAAAAAGAGTGCGGGTACTTTCCTGGCCCGTCTGCAGTCCAGACCTGTCTCCCATCGAAAAAGTGTGGCGCATTATGAAGCGTAAAATACGACAGCGGAGACCCCGGACTGTGGAACGACTGAAGCTCTACATAAAACAAGAATGGGAAAGAATTCCACTTTCAAAGCTTCAACAATTAGTTTCCTCAGTTCCCAATCGTTTATTGAGTGTTGTTAAAAGGAAAGGCCATGTAACACAGTGGTGAACATGCCCTTTCCCAACTACTTTGGCACGTGTTGCAGCCATGAAATTCTAAGTTAATTATTATTTGCAAAAAAAAAAATAAAGTTTATGAGTTTGAACATCAAATATCTTGTCTTTGGAGTGCATTCAATTGAATATGGGTTGAAAAGGATTTGCAAATCATTGTATTCCGTTTATATTTACATCTAACACAATTTCCCAACTCATATGGAAACGGGGTTTGTAGTAGCCAAAGTAGAAGACAAAGTAGTAGACAAAGTAGTACACACAGTAGAAGACACAGTAGTAGACACAATAGTAGACAAAGTAGTAGACAAAGTAGTAGACACAGTAGTAGACACAGTGGTAGACAAAGTAGTAGACAAAGTAGTAGAGAGAGTAGAGAAGAAGTACTGACCGGTCTGTCTGCAGCAGGATCCAGTTGTTGTGGTAAAGAATGTTTACGTCTTCCTGACGTTGACGACTTGGCGGCCATTTTTCCCTCACTTTTGTTTACCAACAACTCGTCGTCTTCCCCCACCGACTCCAACACAACACTTCCTCCTTTGACAACACAACAACAAGACATTCAATTACTTGAAAATAATTTCCACCTTCAAGTACTCGCTTGGGTGGCTCCAAAAAAAATCGATTTACATCCAAATTGCGATTCTTATTCATTACGATTCATAATTTTAAAAAACTTTTCACTTTTAAAAAGAAGTATTTAGGTTATTAAGTCAACAACCAAAAGGAGGTTATGGAAGTGTTTATGATAATACATACAGAAAATAAGAATACTAATAATAACATTTTATTTTAAAGATAATAAATAATAATAATATTAATAATAAATATGCTGATAATAATATTAATAATGATAATTATATTAATAATAATATTAATAGCAATAATGATGACAATAATACTGATAATAATAACAATAATGACAATGATAATAATATTAATAATAATAACAATGATGATAATAATAATAACGTAAATGATAAATGTATAATAATAATAATATAAATGATAAATGTATAATAATATTAATATTGTTAGTAATATAAATAATATTAACAGTGATAATAATATTACTACTAATAATATTATTATTAACAATAATAATAATCATGATCAATATTGTTTGAAATATTAATAATATTAACAGTGATAATAATAATAATATTACTAACAATAATAATAATGTTAATAATGATGATGATAACAATAATAATAACAATAATTATGATAATCATAATATTAATATGAATAATAACAATATAATAATGATAATAATACACAATGATGATAATAAAAAACAATGATCAGTGTTTCCCCTAGAAAATGTGTTAGTTAAGGTGGTGTCTCTCCAGAGGGAGGGGGTTGGTGGGGTTAAGGATCGGTGTAACTCGGCCTGTCGCCATCACGTCTCCACCTCGTCGCTGCCACCACAGCCTGGGGGGACAATAGACTACAGACTGTGGTGACGTAGGCCGGCTTCGTCGCGTGAGGAAGCCTACAATTTTTGGTTGTGTTTTCCGCTCCATTTGCTGAATGGCGATATACGATATATATCTCGATATTTTTTCCGTAAAGTAAAAACAAAACACTCCTAGTTACCTGAGATACTAAGTATGTCATTATTATGACTTACTAAGTCAAAATAATGACAAAATAATGACTTACTAAGTCAAATGAATGACTTACTGTAAGTCAGCGTTTGCAATAAGTGTTTGAAAAAAAGAGTTAAAAGTGGGGCCACATGCTGACATATGCTCAATTCATTACAGCATTCGGGAAGCCTGTAGCTGATTTTTATTATGTGAATGTTATATTTTTATCAACATATGATAGCAGGGACCTTGCCATTCAAAACTAGGCTGCTACATTACTAAGGATTAATGTAACTATAGCTGAAAAAAATAGTACAATAGCAATAGGAGAGACCATTCATCCCTGAACACCATGGAGTTCATGTAGGCTTTATGATGCAGTTACATTATTATATGAACTATCAGAGACAGTTTCAGGAAACACTTAATTTAACATAATGTCCTTTTTTGCTGCTTCAACACAGCTCAATCAACACAGAAAAAGGTAAAGTTAAATAACTTAGTTGTTAACTGCAGGTCAATAATGCTTGTCTTTCTCTCAGACAGACAGGGCTTTGCTGTCCGTAACACACACCCACACACACACGCACGCACCGCACAGTGAGCTAACGTTACGCTAAACGCTAATTAGCCTTCACCTCAAGGACTGCGAGCGAGCTGAGCTGCCGCGTATGTTTCTAGAATGTCAACGGGCTCATAGTGATGTTACTAGTAGTTGACTGGGAGGTGTTTATTATAATTTGGGGAGAGTCCGCTGCCTTATGCTTACCTGCTAAACACCTTTCTGCTCACCCCACTGCAGGAGCACTGACTCCATGCGCTCTGAATACGCACTGCTGATTGGCTGTTATCGCTCCGCGTGTAACCAATCAGATGGTTCTGTGGGTGGGACAATGCTGGGTGCGGCAGAGACGTACTGACAGAGGCAGAGGCAGAACTAAGCGGAGCAGCTTGTTAAGCCTTTATTTTAAACGGTGGCTCTTTGTTGTCAAGGCGGCCGCCTTAACAACAAAGAGCTGCGGGAAACCCTGAATGATGATAATGATAATAATAATAATAATAATAATAATTATCACAAAAAGAATAATAACATTAATAATAATAATGATGATCAAAATAATAATAATTATCATAATAATAAATATTGTATTATTAAAAATAATGATGATCATAATAATATTAATATGTAATAATGATAACACCGGTAAAATGATGACAATAACAATATGATAACCATAGTAATAATTGATAATAATATTAATAATGATAATAATAAGATAATAATAACAATGATGATGATAATCATGATAATAATAGTGATAATAATAGTAATAATACACTGCCACAATCAAATGAAAATGTGAATCAAATCATCATCAACACTGTTAATAGGCCAAAAGATTCCCACCTCTAATATTCGCGGAAATAATCATTTGAACAATCATCCTTTTTATGCTTAATTTATTATAAGAAAATATCATATGAAATATAAATATTTCAATGATGTTACAATCAATTACATACTTATTTGATCCCCTACTATACCAGAAAGCAAGTATTGTGTATTTTTTTTGTGTTCATAAAACACACGCAATGAGTACTATACCTTTAAGAAAGGATTACTCATTTCAACTCATCATGTGTATAAAATACACACAATGAGCACTATACCTTTAAGAAAGGATTACTCATTTCAACTCATCATGTGTATAAAATACACACAATGAGTACTATACCTTTAAGAAAGTATTACTCATCTCAACTCATCATGTGTATAAAATACACAAAATTTTCACAATCTTCACTCAAACATGTACAAACATATGGACAAGACCAAAGACCTGAGCTCAGGGACAAGATTGTAGACCTGCACAAGACTGGAATAAAATACAAGTACATCAACAATACACTACAGCAACAGGAAACCACTAGTATTCAGTATTATTACAAGTACTATAACAACAATAAACTACAAGTATACTATTACAATTACTAAAACTGAAAGTATACAATTAAAAGTACCTAAACTACAAGAAACTACAAGTAAATTATTAAAAGTAATACAACTAATATCAAGTACAAGTAGACTATTACAAGTACTAACACTACAATACACTAGTACAACTACAAGTAACTACAAGGGTACTATTACAAGCAGTACAACTACAAGAAAATACAATACACTAGTACAACTACAAGTACTATTACAAGTACTACACCTACAAGAAACTACAAAGTGGTTAGTGTCCGCCCTGAGATCAGTAGGTCGTGAGTTCAACCCCGGCCGAGTCATACCAAAGGCTATAAAAATGGGACCCATTACCTCCCTGCTTGGCACTAATCATCAAGGGTCGGAATTGGGGGTTAATTCACCAAAAATGATTCCCGGGCGAGGCCACCGCTGCTGCTCACTGCTCCCCTCACCTCCCAGGGGGTGAGGGTGATGGGTCAAATGCAGAGGATAATCTCACCACACCTAGTGTGTGTGTGACAATCATTGGTACTTTAACTTAACTTTAATACACTAGTACAACTACAAGTACTATTACACGTACTAGGCCTACAAGAAACTACAATACACGAGTACAACTACAAGTAACTACAAGCGTACTATTACAAGTCGTACAACTACAAGTACTAAAACTACAATAAACTACAATACACTAGTACAACTACACATCCTATTACAAGTACTAAAACTACAATAAACTACAATACACTAGTACAACTACAAGTACTATTACAAGTACTACACCTGCAAGAAACTACAATACACTAGTACAACTACAAGTAACTACCAGTCTATTATTAGAAGTACAAAAACTACAATACACTAGTACAACTACAAGTATTATTACAAGTACTACACCTACAAGAAACTACAATACACTAATACAACTACAAGTATACTATTAAAAGTAGTAAAACTACAATAAACTAAAATACACTAGTACAACTGCAAGTATACTTTTACAAGTAGTACAACTACAAGAAATTACAATTATACTAGCACAAGTACTATGTCTGTGTTTGCCA
>NC_084567.2:13645000-13795000 GCF_033978685.3 Nerophis lumbriciformis | reverse complement strand
ATTTCAAATTGTTTTTGGAAATATTCGACATCGACATCGTGTCATCCGGACCAAAGGGGAAGCGAACCATCCAGACTGTTATCGACGCAAAGTTCAAAAGCCAGCATCAGTGATGGTATGGGGGTGCATTAGTGCCCAAGGCATGGGTAACTTACACATCTATGAAGGCACCATTAATGCTGAAAGATACATACAGGTTTTGGAACAACATATGCTGCCATCTAAGCGCCGTCTTTTTCATGGACGCCCCTGCTTATTTCAGCAAGACAATGCCAAGCCACATTCAGCACGTGTTACAACAGCGTGGCTTTGTAAAAAAAAAAAGAGTGCGGGTACTTTCCTGGCCCGCCTACAGTCCAGACCTGTCTCTCATCGAAAATGTGTGGCGCATTATGAAGGGTAAAATACGACAGCGGAGACCCCGGACTGTTGAACGACTGAAGCTCTACATAAAACAAGAATGGGAAAGAATTCCACTTTCAAAGTTTCAACAATTAGTTTCCTCAATTCCCAATCGTTTGAGTGTTGTTATAAGAAAAGGTGATGTAACACAGTGGTGAACATGCCCTTTCCCAACTACTTTGGCACGTGTTGCAGCCATGAAATTCTAAGTTAATTATTATTTGCAAAAAAAAATTAAGTTTATGAGTTTGAACATCAAATATCTTGTCTTTGTAGTGCATTCAATTGAATATGGGTTGAAAAGGATTTGCAAATCATTGTATTCCGTTTATATTTACATCTAACACAGAAACTACTCATGTAAATGTGGCAATCTGCTCCACTTTTGTACTTGGTAATAATTGTACACGCAGTCTTAGTGGATGACCAACACACCCACTAGTAGTACACACAATTGTACAACACTTTGTACGCACTATGTAGTACTTATTTGAACAAACCAGAAGATACCTGTGGATGGTTCCTCCCTCCTCGATACGGGCGATGTTGATGCCCTGCGGCGAGCGCTTGGAGCCCCGCCCACCGGTAATCTGCACGCCCAAGCCCTCCTCGCCTTTCACCAGGTGCATTTTCCATATATGGCAGCCCTCTCGCGGCTTCAAAAGAGAAGGACAATCATTTCAGAGGCACGTCACATGTGAACGTTGAAATTGTCAGTGAGGTGTTCCCCAAACATTTGTCTGCCCTCACCCACAAACATGAGATCATTATCCAACCGTAAGGGAGAAGTGGTAGAAAATGGATGATGGATGGATATACTACAGTACTGCCTCAAACAGGTATTAAACCAGCTCCAGAAGATGGTCCGTAGACAAAATTTGGGAATAAGTACTTCAAAAATGTGAACACTGCTTTTCGCCCACAGGTATTGAACCAGTCAACAACAACAACAACAACAAATAAATACTCAGGACGAGACGCTGTCATGTCAGGTATTGGTGTTTAGTTCCTGTCCAGCGCTCTTATCCCAAATCAAAGGGGTTTGGATGCCAGCCTCACTTCTGCGCCGAGGCTGGACTACTCTGTGTGCTTTCCACATGAAATATGTCCTTACATGCACTACGCCTGCCCTCTCTGCATCCCGGGGTTTCATGCCAACAGAACGAAGCACTCTACTTTTACATACTGTAGTACTGTCAAATACGTGTTCAATCAAGATTTCATTCTATAAGCTGCACAAATGTCAATCCTACAACTGGGGATCGAACGATTATTGGCCGGGTCAATTATCTGCACCAATATTTGGCATTTTGCAATAGGGATGTCCCGATCCGATATTTGGATCGGATCGGCCGCCGATATTTGCAAAAAAAATGCGTATCGGCAAGGCATGGGAAAATGCCGATCCAGATCCAGTTAAAAAAACAAAACTCTGGTCCGTGTTTTCCAACGCACCGATTTAAATAATACATTCCACTTTTCTGCTGCTCCCTAATTTCCGTTCCGCATTTTCCAGCCCACCTTCAACACATCCACAGATCTGTGGATTCTCACGCAGTTGCTTTTAGCTGCTGGCATTACACGACAGGCTCTTCTCACTCTTTCCTGTGTCTCCCTCTCACAGACAGCAAGCGCACCTTCTTACACACGTCACATACTGTCACGACACACGTCACATACGTATACGTCCTCTCCCAGCAGAGAGGTAGCAGCATGGCTAACGTTAGCTGTGATGTTTGCGCAGCCGTGCGAGCAACCTTCCCTCTAAGGTGCGCGCCTGTGCAATTGCGCACTGCTCAAGCGTCCTCTGCGCAAGGCAAATCTATGCCACGCACAAAATCAAATAAAAAAATAAGCGCATAACAATTTTCGACACAAGGACACGACAGAGAAAACAGTTTTCGTCATCATTGTTCAAATATTGTAACGTCTGTAGAGACGCTTATCTCCATTCGGTGCCACACGTCCACACCATCAAAATGCCGAGGCAAACATTTCCACATCAACACCGTATGAAAAAAATAGTGTTTTTTTTAGTTGTGATTTCCTTCTCTGCGTGAAAGTTTAAAAGTAGCATATATTAATGCAGTATGAAGAAGAATATTTTAATGTAGACACAGAATCATCATACTGCTGTGATTATATGCATCAAGTGTTCATTCAAGGCTAAGGCAAAATATCGAGATATATATCGTGTATCGCAATATGGCCTTAAAATATCGCAATATTAAAAAAAGGCCATATCACCCAGCCCTAGTTCAATGATGCCATTTCTGTTTGTCATGTATAATTTTGTCTATTTTGTGTTTATCCTTGAATAAACAGGTCAGTTTCTTCTTACCAACCATTGTGTATTATTCAAACTCCCATAATTCAGCTGGCTAGTTGTTATCAAGAGTACTAAAACCCTTTTCAACATGATTCTTACAACTAAGTAGCCTAAATAACTTTAAACTTTAATAAATGCTCGGATAGGCCAGTATCGGCCAGTATCGGTATCGGATCAGAAGTGCAAAAACAATATCGGTATCGGATCGGAAGTGCAAAAACCTGGATCGGGACATCCCTATTTTGCAAACATATTGATGGGTTTATGGGTTTCTTTTATCTCTATTGGCCGATTATATATATATATATATATATATATATATATATATATTAGAATCGATTAATAATCGGATAAAAGAGACAAACTACATTTCGATCCTTTCCAGTATTTTATTGGGGGAAAAAAACAGCATACTGGCACCATACTTTTTTTTGATTATTGTTTCTCAGCTGTTTGTACATGTTGCAGTTTATAAATAAAGGTTTATATAAAAAAAAATTTTTTTTTAAATAAAAATAAATAAATTAAAAAAACTTGCCTCTGCGCATGCGCATAGCATAGATCCAACGAATCGATGACTAAATTAATCGCCAACTATTTTTAGCAGAAGCTTGTGGATGGCTACCAAAAGCACCTTATTGAAGTGAAACTTGCCAAGGGACATGTAACCAAATATTAACATTTACCATGAATTGATTAACGTGGACCCCGACTTAAACAAGTTGAAAGACTTATTCGGGTGTTACCATGTAGTGGTCAATTATACGGAATAAGTACTGTACTGTGCAATCTACTAATAAAAGTTTCAATCAATCAATCAAATGCTGTATGTATACTTTTGACCCAGCAGATTTGGTCACATTTTCAGTAGACCCATAATAAATTCATAAAAGAACCAAACTTCATGAATGTTTTTTGTGACCAACAAGTATGTGCTCCAATCACTCTATCACAAAAAAATAAGAGTTGTAGAAATGATTGGAAACTCAAGACAGCCATGACATTATGTTCTTTACAAGTGTATGTAAACTTTTGACCACGACTGTACATACAGTATATACATACATACATTTACATACGTACATACATATATACACACACACACACACACATATATATATACAGTACATACATACATATATATACACATACATACACACACATATACATATATATATGTGTGTGTGTATATATATGTATGTACATATGTAAATGTATGTATTTATATACTGTATGTACAGTTATGATCAAAAGTTTACATACACTTGTAAAGTATATATATATATATATATATATATATATATATATATATATATATATATATATATATATATATATGGCATCATCAGAGGCTGTGTGGTGGAGGGACGCTACATTCCTTCCACAGCGCACAACTAGTTCCAAAATGGCAACGGGATAAAGTACCAGAATGAGAAGTAGACACCTGAGGCAGTTTTGGGCTGATTAAGGAGTGACAAAAGACTCCTGAAAAAAGAAGAGCATGGTGCTGAAAGGACCAAGAGCAGTAGAATAAGAATTGCATTTATAGACTTTGACAAGAGCAAGTGAGACCTGTAGAAAACTAATCCACAACCTTTTTTCATGTGGAGGATGCTGAATTGAAGATGAGGAAACATTTTAACTTCTCATGCTGGATTGAAACCCCTGGTTCTCACTACAACAGTCCAAATAAAGAAAACAACCTGTCATTGGAGAGAACACCTGTCTTTGTGTCATTGGTCTCACTTCCCTGCCTCGTGGTGACTGACCTACACCCCTGAAGACGCTACATGTGGTGGAGAAAGCCAGCGAGAAAAGTGGACAAAGCAGTTTGTACCAAGAAATCACGGAGGACCTCCTGAGAACACTAGTATCAGCTCAACAAGCCCAAACAGAACGCAACTATGTCCTACTCCAGCAACAAATCAGGGAGGAGCTGCACACGTGGCAAAGGAAAAGCCACCGGTGGGAGATCACATTTCTAAACCGGGGCCGTAAGATGACATAGAAGCAGGCTTTTGGAAATACCGCCAAACGGGAGCGGGTGGCTCAAAAGTAAGTGGGTTGGACTCTTAGCTCCCTTCTTGTCCGGTGAAGCCTTGCAGGCATCCAAGAGGACGCTGTAAACAGGGACTATGACAAACTGAAAGCAGAGAAGCCATCATGACCTCAGTGCTGCTGGGCAGGCACAGCGTCATCACAACAAGAATCAAGATTCAAGATGCTTTATTATTGTCCATTCTTTAACATGTACAAGACACAGAAGAACTGAAATTTCATTTTCGGCACAGTCCCACTAAGAGCAGACATACTGTACGTTACAGGGAGACAAGACGGGACCGCCAACGGATCAGCCACTTATGGCGCTCCTTAAAAAAGGTGGGAAAAAGGTGATATTGGGAAAGGGGTGAAGAGTAAAAAAAATATCAGTCTAAGGCTGGACCCTCGGGAGGGGGTCCAGACTGAGTCCAAGGGAAAAAAACTCACATAGCATAGCACACATAAACATGTTACATATAATCACAACTCGCAACAGAGGGGAGGGGATTTTGGGGCCCTGGAGGCCGGCCTGCTGCTATGAAGCGCTACTAGCCATCCATAACCCCAGGAATTAAGCAGTGGTAAAGGCGTTGGTTGAGGAAGGGGCGGGTGCGTGCATGTACGCCCAATTAACTTGGGTGTGATGTTGAAATGTTTTTGTGGACTGAGGCCGATCTCAAAGTTCGACACCAGGTGTTGTTGAGAAAAAGGGAGGTCAAAAGCGTCCATCGTTGAGGTGTCCTCGGGGGTGTTTTTCAGAACAGCCTGTTCCTGATAGCGTCAAGGCCATTCAAGGGAGTCAAATCGTAGATTAAGATGTTGTTTTCTTCGAGCAGTCAAAACAATGACTTGCCTGCTCTATGTGTCCGTGCTGGTTTCTCTCAAATTCAATTCA
Organism: Nerophis lumbriciformis; assembly: GCF_033978685.3. NCBI lineage: Eukaryota > Metazoa > Chordata > Actinopteri > Syngnathiformes > Syngnathidae > Nerophis > Nerophis lumbriciformis. The sequence continues at coordinate 13,789,334 of NC_084567.2, read as the reverse complement.
ATTCTCCTTCTCAACAAACTTCTCCATGATGTGATCCATTTTGCGATTCAGTTCAGAAATCGCCACAGCCTGTGTTCCCACAGCCCGGCCCAATCCTTCCATTGCGACGAACAGCCGTTGGGCTCCTTGAGTGGCTGCCATCGTCTTCCGAATTTGACGATACACCAGAGCAATGCCCAGCCCAATCAGCAGGTGCCCCGCGATCACGGTTCCAAATAAGTAGAAGTCTTTCACGTCCTCGATGGAAAGGACTGAGAGGCACATGATTCTCCATTTATCCCAGGAGTCTCTTACGTACCCCGCAGCAATGGTTCCGGCTGCCCCGAACCTCTTTTCCTTGTCGAAAAGACTTTGTCAATTGCGTCAAGAGTCCAGCTGATCATATCCATGTTTGATGTTTAGATTTGAGGACAGCGCAAAGAAGGAGGCTTCAAAAAAGTTCAGACAAGACAAAACAAAGAGAGCGAGCAGGGAAGGAGGGTGCGGAGAAAAATGCGACCGGCCTCATCAGAGGCAAGACAGAAAAGGAGTATTGCTTAAGACTTTACCCCACGGGTGCATCAGTTGGCACGAGTGGCAAGGAGATGATTGGAGCCAGACCAAAGTACTGCTGCGGGTCGTTGTGGAAAAAGTTGTGATGGACAAGTACTTACGATCACGACCGTATAAAACGAGAGGTCTTAGGTCACCTAAAATTTGTATCTGCTACAGGACGAGTGAAATCCTAAGCTCCTCCAGGAGGCCAGCTTTGGGGCCCAGCTATAACCAGCCCAGTGCACCGAAACAGTGGGGAATCACTCACAGGCTCAACCAAAACAGACAAACATCAATCATCAATCAAAGTTGACTTATATAGTCCTTAATCACTAGTGTCTCAAAGGGCTGCACAAGCCACAACCACATGCTTGGCTCAGATCCCACACCAGGGCAAGAAAAAAACTCAACTCAATGGGAACAACCAGAAACCTTAGAAGGAACCGCAGATGTGGGGACCTCCACCTCTGGGTGACCGGTGCAATGGATGCCGAGTGGATACAGTTAATAATGTGAGAGTCCAGTCCATTGAGAGACCAGCTGGGGATCATCTTGCATGTAGACACGTCGGGGCGCAGAGATGTCACGACTGATGCATAAGGAGTGGTTACCCGAGTGGTCCCGAAAAACAGGCTTGCATTCGGGCAACACCAGCATACAGAACCCATCGCTGTGGAGAGGTGGGCCATACCTCGTGGAATTGCAAGAACCACCGTCAGCCAACACCCACAGCGGAATCGACCGGTGGCCACATGTCTAATTTTGATGCCGTATCTGTCCCTTCGCTGTCAACAAGGCTAACAACGAACACCTACAGTACTTGACACTGGAAGTGCAAGAACCGTGGTGCAGGAGAACGTACTTAGGGTCCACTTTCAAGGATAGGTGGAAACTGTGCCTGTTATATTTGCGCATGGAAAGACTCTGCAGTGGCCTAGTGGTTAGAGTGTCCGCCCTGAGATCGGTAGGTTGTGAGTTCAAATCCCCGCAAAGTCATACCAAAGACTATAAAAATGGGACCCATTATCTCCCTGCTTGGCACTCAGCATCAAAGGTTGGAATTGGGGGTTAAATCACCAAAAATGATTCAAGAGGGTGGTCAAGGGTGATGGGTCAAATGCAGAGAATAATTTCGCCACACCTAGTGTGTGTGTGACTATCATTGGTACTTTAACTTTAGTATTCCACCACAGAGGTCCAAAGTAGGCGTGGTGAACACACTTCCTGTGCCTGTGCTAATAGACCGAGACCGTCCAGTTTTCTCGTTGCTGAGGAGAGAAAGCCAGGGACGGCCTCTTTGAGATTGCAAGTAAGGGGAAGCACAGTAGGTCTCCCACACCCACAGCTAATGTGTCTAAGCAGCAGAGGTGGGACCAAGTCATTGCTTTGCAAGTCACAAGTAAGTCTCAAGTCTTTGCCCTCAAGTCCGAGTCAAGTCCCGAGTCAAGACAGGCAAGCCCCGGGTCAAGTCCAAAGTCAAGACTGGAAAGTCTCAAGTCAAGTCCTAAGTCCTGCATTTTGAGTTTCGAGTCCTTTCAAGTCCTTTCAAGTCCTTTTAACCACAGACTAATATATTAACACAGATTGTGTATGCTTTTCAAACGCTGTATTTATTTATTAAAACAAGTGCATTTTAAATTGCAGGAAAGAAAATTGTGCTGACATTGCACTTTATAATAGCACTATTAACCAGTCATTTTAAACATTAACTCATTCCTTTACAGAACAAACACATTGAAAAATAAAGTGCAAATGTACTTATTTGTACAAAAGTGTTAACATTGAAAAAACATGACATATACGTGAACATAACAAAAAAGTTGTACTTTTTATATGTCAGGGCCCTGTGCTGCAATGCATTTGCAAAAGACCAAATTAGCCAAGAGTCTGTCAGTCATTTGTGCACGATGGGGGCGTAGTATGATGCCACCATGGCTGAAAACTCACTCCACTGGAGCACTGGAGGCAGGCACTGCCAAGACTCTCATGGCCACTCGGAACAGTGAAGGAAGAGTCTTCATGTTCAATGCCCAGAACAAAAGGGGGGGAGAGTTTTTTTTGGGTTGGTGCACTACTTGTAAGTGTATCTTGTGTTTTTTATGTTGATTTAATAAAAAAAAAATAAAAAAAATTATTTCTTGTGCGGCCCGATACCAATCGATCCACGGACCAGTACCGGGCCGCGGTCCGGTGGTTGGGGACCACTGAGGTAAACAACCAACAGTATGTCAGAAAGCTAGCTAAAACGGTACACATATTCATAATATAGTATACATTTTAACTGACCTTTATTTTACTATTTTTGTCTTTTTTTAGGTGGCTAAAATATGCGGTGCTGCTGACCGCCGTCTAACGTTACGTGTGATATATTGACTAACGTAACCCTGCTTAAAAAAATCACTGAACAAAAAGTATGAATAAGGTAGTGAACTGCAACAGATTCCCGTGTTTGCACTAACGTTATAACATTAGCAGTGAGTTTACAGCCTCACTGATTTAACTACACAGCAAATAAAAGTCACGTTACTTAGCCAATAAACGTTATCTTACATTCAAAACTTACCGTTCTTTGTGCAACTTCAAATGCCGGACGAAGTTGGAAGTTGTTGCCTCTCCATCAGTAATTTTCGAACCGCATGTGTTGCATACTGCAAACCATTTTGTGTTGACCACCTCGTAATTTTTATACCCAAACAAAATTATTTTAGGTATCATTTTTTGTTCACTGGCCTGTGGTTTGGACATGTCTTCTTCGTTGGTTGTCCTGCAATTTGATTGGATGAATGCTGTGTGATGAAAACAAAGTAGATCTAATTTGATTGGCTGTTGTACTGAGACCACACCAGCTGACACACGCAACGCTGATAGACAAGTACACAATGAAAAATACGGAGCGCTCCCGAATAACTTTTTCATCTTTGGGTTTTGGGGAAAGTAGCAAGTCATGTCAAGTCATGTCAATTCAAAAGGCTCAAGTCCAAGTGAAGTCACAAGTCATTGATGTTAAAGTCTAAGTCGAGTTGCAAGTCTTTTTACATTTTGTCAAGTCGAGTCTAAAGTCATCAAATTCATGACTCGAGTCTGACTCGAGTCCAAGTCATGTGACTCGAGTCCACACCTCTGCTAAGCAGTTTTCAAAACGTCGCTTTGAGGCACAAGCAGCGGCAAGTGCTGCAAGTGGCGACACCTCTCTCCCAGGGGACGCAGAGCCGGTACCAAACCCCCTGAAGGACTCTGAAGTTAAGGTGGTAGACCACCTCCTCTTAAAAGTCAGTACAGGGCGGCCCAGCTATGAGACCCGACTTTAGTTAATGCCTTAAAAAATGTCTAAGTGATGAAGAGAAGACTAGTGGGGTCCAGACTGAGGCTATTGTGTGCTCATGGTGCTGTTAGGAATGGCCAGCAGGATGGAGGCGAGGTAGAACTGTTGGTGTCGGCCTTACACTTTGCCTATTTATGTCAGGAACGCTTGTGTAAGACGGCAAAGGTTGTTGTGAGTACAAACTCCCAATGTGTGTGGAGCAGATGGCGTCCACAAAGTACGTTCGTACTTGACATCACCATGAAAATGGTCATGTCCTGACAAGGAATGGCATTTTAGACTCAACGTAAATAGTCTGAATTACCAACAGAAAACAAGAGAAGTGCGAAGGGAAACTCCAACAAAACAGGAAGAGCCATCAAAATAAAAGTACAGGACAGGAACCAAGGCACTAAAAACAGTAGAACACAAACTCAAACCAAGGCATGATCAGATGGGACAGACGGAGCCCATTTGGGGGTAGAAGAAGACGAGGAAAGGGGGCTCCTAAGTTTTCTCTGGCCTGGACTACATAAAAAAATAGAAAACGGCTGACTGCTCCAAAACCTTACGAGAAGAACCCGTTAATCCCACTTCCCATTATCCAGAAACCATTTGAAAGAAGTTCCAGGGGTGAATTTATGGTGGTTTTTACAGCATGGAAAATAGAAAATCAGTAGCGCAGTTTTTTTTACAGTAAAAAACTGGCAGCTGAGTTGCCAAAATTTTACTATTGTACGTATTGTGCCCAAACAGCTCAATTTTTGTTTCATCCGACCACAGAACTTTCCTCCAGAAGGTCTTATCTTTGTCCATGTGATGTCAGATTAAACAAAAATGGAGCTGTTTGGCCACAATACCCAGCAATATGTTTGGAGGAGAAAAGGTGAAGCCTTTAATCCCAGGAACACCACGCCCACCGTCAAGCATGGTGGTGGTAGGATTATGCTTGGGCCTGTTTTGCTGCCAATGGAACTGGTGCTTTAAATGGGACAATGAAAAAGGAGGATTACCTCCAAATTCTTCAGAACAACCTAAAATCATCAGCCCGGAGGTTGGGTCTTGGGCACAGTTGGGTGTTCCAACAAGACAATGACCCCAAACACTTGTCAAAAGTGGTAAAGGAATGGCTAAATCAGACTAGAATTAAGGTTTTAGAATGGCCATCCCAAAGTCCTGACTTAAACGTGTGGACAATGCTGAAGAAACAAGTCCATGTCAGAAAACCAACACATTTAGCTGAACTGCACCAATTTTGTCAAGAGGAGTGGTCAAAAATTCAACCAGAAGCTTGCCAGAAGCTTGTGGATGGCTACCAAAAGCGCCTTATTGCAGTGAAACTTGCCAAGGGACATGTAAGCAAATATTAACATTGCTGTATGTATACTTTTGACCCAGCAGATTTGCTCACATTTTCAGTAGACCCATAATAAATTCATAAAAGAACCAATCACTCTATCACAAAAAAATAAGAGTTGTAGAAATGATTGGAAACTCAAAACAGCCATGACATTATCTTCTTTACAAGTGTATGTAAACTTTTGATCGCGACTGTATATAGGTTGTGAAATTAGTTATTTACACAGAAATATTCTGTAAACGTTTATTTACATACCTTAATTGTTTCCAAACGGTGTCTGTAACACGGCAGTAAAACGGCTAATCAAACAAAACAGAAGTCATGGTCGTGGACTCACTAGCTGCGCAAGCTAGCTCTCCAATCAGCTAAACAGACTCAATAACTCTATGGTGACGTTTTGGGGAATTTACTGAGGAATTTGTGAAAGTGAAACAATACAAAAAGAACGCCATTGTAAGTTAATAATACTAACACAGACACTCGTGAACCTGTTAGCTTATTAGCTAATGCTAATGACGCTAGCTTGATTACAATACGATAGCACGTACTAATATGCACAAACACACTCCTACAGACGTCACACATAAGACGCTTTTGTAAGTAAGAATTGTTTTAGTCGTATTGTAAAACTTACAAACGTTGCTTGGAGTGATGAATATAGAATCCATACGAGTAGAATTGCTATGGACGGCTAGAAGACGGAACGGCACTTCTACTTCTGGTTAAAAGGATTAAATGGAAGGACACTGCAGACCAAGCGTATTTGCATGTTTTGGTTGGTTTTTGAAAACTGTTTATAGCCGTCAAAGAAGAAAAATCTATAAATTAGCCGCGCCGTTTTATTATCCACAGGCATCAAAGTGTATTAGCTCATTATTAGAGATGTCCGATAATATCGGACTGCCGATATTATGGGCCGATAAATGCTTTAAAATGTAATATCGGAAATTATCGGTATCAGTTTCAAAAAGTAAAATGTATGACTTTTTAAAACGCCGCTGTACGGAGTGGTACACGGACGTAGGGAGAAGTACAGAGCGCCAACAAACCTTAAAGGCACTGCCTTTGCATGCCGGCCCGATCACATAATATCTACGGCTTGGTCAACAGCCATACAGGTCACACTGAGGGTGGCCGTGTAAACAACTTTAACACTGTTACAAATATGCGCCACACTGTGAACCCACACCAAACAAGAACGACAAACACATTTCGGGAGAACATCCGCACTGTAACACAACATAAACACAACGGAACAAATACCCAGAACCCCTTGCAGCACTAACTCTTCCGGGACGCTACAATATACACCCCCCCACCCCCAACCCCGCCCACCTCAACCTCCTCATGCTCTCCCTGAGAGAGCATGTCCCAAATTCCAAGCTGCTGTTTTGAGGCATGTTAAAAAAAATAATGCACTTTGTGACTTCAATAATAAATATGGCAGTGCCATGTTGGCATTTTTTTTCCATAACTTGAGTTGATTTATTTTGGAAAACCTTGTTACATTGTTAAATGCATCCAGCGGGGCATCACAACAAAATTAGGCATAATAATGTGTTAATTCCACGACTGTACATATCGGTATCGGTTGATATTGGAATCGGTAATTAAGAGTTGGACAATATCGGAATATCGGCAAAAAAGCCATTATCGGACATCTCTACTCATTATTCATATCCAGGGACAAAGTGTGATGTTTTCCCGTCTACAGAAGAAAACGTATTCGTGACACAATCAGGATTTTACGCATGAGCACTCCAGCAAATCCAAACGTGACATGCTTGTGGTTGTGCCAGACAAAAGAGTGATTTTAATCCCCGTGATGTGGGTTAATGCACCAGCTGTCCGTCTCCATCCCCTGACCCACATGCTGGAGCACTTTGTGTCAGCGCTTTCTCGGCGTGACGAGGTGCTTTCCTTCCGCCGCCACTTTGTGTCCATCCGCACGTTTCTACATTCCACCAACGTTCACAACAGCCGACTCCGGCTGTAGCGTGCACTCCAAAAGAACATTTTTGGTCCAACTATCACAGATTCGACATTATTAATGTTTTGTGGTTCCATGCTAACTGTTAGCATGCTAGCATTATAACTTTGTTTTTTTGGTGGTTTTTTTTAGCAATTTTCGCAGGCGTACACCTGGCAAAACAACAAACGTGACATATGCTAACTGTTAACATGCTATCATTAGCAAGCTACATTTCTGATAGTTCCACAGGTGAACACCTTAAAGTCATTACACTTGGTATGTGACACATGCTAAATGCTGGCATGTCAGAGTTACATGAGTGACATGCAGGTAAGAGTAAGTCAGTTACATGAGTGCGGCTAAGAGTAAGTCAGAGATACATGAGTGACATGCAGGTAAGAGTAAGTCAGAGTTACATGAGTGACATGCAGGTAAGAGTAACTCAGAGATACCTGAGTGACATGCAGGTAAGAGTATGTCAGAGTTACCTGAGTGACATGCAGGTAAGAGTAAGTCAGAGTTACATGAGTGCAGGTAAGAGTAAGTCAGAGTTACATGAGTGACATGCAAGTAAGAGTAAGTCAGTTACATGAGTGCGGGTAAGAGTAAGTCAGTTACATGAGTGACATGCAGGTAAGAGTAAGTCAGAGTTACATGAGTGACATGCAGGTAAGAGTAAGTCAGAGTTACATGAGTGACATGCAGGTAAGAGTAAGTCAGTTACATGAGTGCAGGTAAGAGTAAGTCAGTTACATGAGTGACATGCAGGTAAGAGTAAGTCAGTTACATGAGTGACATGCAGGTAAGAGTAAGTCAGTTACATGAGTGACATGCAGGTAAGAGTATGTCAGTTACATGAGTGACATGCAGGTAAGAGCATGTCAGAGTTACCTGAGTGACATGCAGGTAAGAGTAAGTCAGAGTTACATGAGTGACATGCAGGTAAGAGAAAGTCAGAGTTACATGAGTGACATGCAGGTAAGAGTAAGTCAGTTACATAAGTGACATGCAGGTAAGAGTAAGTCAGTTACATGAGTGCGGGTAAGAGAAAGTCAGAGTTACATGAGTGACATGCAGGTAAGAGTAAGTCAGTTACATGAGTGACATGCAGGTGAGAGTAAGTCAGTTACATGAGTGACATGCTGGTAAGAGTAAGTCAGTTACATGAGTGACATGCAGGTAAGAGTAAGTCAGTAACATGAGTGCGGGTAAGAGTAAGTCAGAGTTACATGAGTGACATGCAGGTAAGAGTAAGTCTGAGTTACCTGAGTGACATGCAGGTAAGAGTAAGTCAATTACATGAGTGACATGCAGGTAAGGGTAAGTCAGAGTTACATGAGTGCGGGTAAGAGTAAGTCAGAGTTACATGAGTGACATGCAGGTAAGAGTAAGTCAGAGTTACATGAGTGACATGCAGGTAAGGGTAAGTCAGAGTTACATGAGTGCGGGTAAGAGTAAGTCAGAGTTACATGAGTGACATGCAGGTAAGAGTAAGTCAGAGTTACATGAGTGACATGCAGGTAAGGGTAAGTCAGAGTTACATGAGTGCGGGTAAGAGTAAGTCAGAGTTACATGAGTGACATGCAGGTAAGAGTACGTCAGAGTTACCTGAGTGACATGCAAGTAAGAGTAAGTCAGTTACATGAGTGACATGCAGGTAAGAGTAAGTCAGTTACATGAGTGACATGCAGGTAAGAGTAAGTCAGAGTTACATGAGTGACATGCAGGTAAGAGTAAGTCAGTTACATGAGTGACATACAGGTAAGAGTAAGTCAGAGTTACATGAGTGACATGCAGGTAAGAGTAAGTCAGAGTTACATGAGTGACATGCAGGTAAGAGTAAGTCAGTTACATGAGTGACATACAGGTAAGAGTAAGTCAGAGTTACATGAGTGACATGCAGGTAAGAGTAAGTCAGAGTTACATGAGTGACATGCAGGTAAGAGTAAGTCAGTTACATGAGTGACATGCAGGTAAGAGTAAGTCAGTTACATGAGTGACATGCAGGTAAGAGTAAGTCAGAGTTACCTGAGTGGAAAGTTTCCTGCAGAGAGTCAAGTCTTTCTCTTGTGTTGGTTGGCGATGACTTCTTGAGGGCAGGGTGGCGGTGCCTCCTCTCAGGCCGCCGTGAGGATGATGGCGGGCAGCTCCTGATGGACCCCAGTCGTCATGACGACCCACCACGTGCGTGCGCGCGAAGGCGAGCGTACTTTCCGCGCCCGGCTCCCCGCACTCACGCAGACACGCTGAGTCGGCGCCGTCTCTGTGGTGGCGGCTGCAGGGCGGGCGTGAAACCACACCCAACTTGCGCGTGCGTTTGCACGTCATGGGACTGTCGGCCCAGTCGCAGGAAGCCGGGCGCTGCGGCGGCTCGTCGCCAACTGGAACATCCGGGCGGCCATCGACGCCACGCGGAGGCGGGGGAGCTTTACGCTTGAATCGTCGCAGCAGGACAAGATAAATTTCACCTCCATTCCAGCACTGATCAGCCAGGTAACTGGAAAAAACACATTGAAAATACTAATACTACTTCAAAGTAGAAGTACTTGCTATATACAAACCCCGTTTCCATATGAGTTGGGAAATTGTGTTAGATGTAAATATAAACGGAATACAATGATTTGCAAATCATTTTCAACCCATATTCAGTTGAATATGCTTCAAAGACAACATATTTGATGTTCAAACTGATAAACTTTTTTTTTTGCAAATAATCATTAACTTTAGAATTTGATGCCAGCAACACGTGACAAAGAAGTTGGGAAAGGTGGCAATAAATACTGATAAAGTTGAGGAATGCTCATCAAACACTTATTTGGAACATCCCACAGGTGTGCAGGCTAATTGGGAACAGGTGGGTGCCATGATTGGGTATAAAAACAGCTTCCCAAAAAATGCTCAGTCTTTCACAAGAAAGGATGGGGCGAGGTACACCCCTTTGTCCACAACTGCATGAGCAAATAGTCAAACAGTTTAAGAACAACGTTTCTCAAAGTGCAATTGCAAGACATTTAGGGATTTCAACATCTACGGTCCATAATATCATCAAAAGGTTCAGAGAATCTGGAGAAATCACTGCATGTAAGCGGCATGGCCGGAAACCAACATTGAATGACCGTGACCTTCGATCCCTCAGACGGCACTGTATCAAAAACCGACATCAATCTCTAAAGGATATCACCACATGGGCTCAAGAACACTTCAGAAAACCACTGTCACTAAATACAGTTCGTCGCTACATCTGTAAGTGCAAGTTAAAGCTCTACTATGCAAAGCGAAAGCCATTTATCAACAACACCCAGAAACGCCGCCGGCTTCTCTGGGCCCGAGATCATCTAAGATGGACTGATGCAAAGTGGAAAAGTGTTCTGTGGTCTGACGAGTCCACATTTCAAATTGTTTTTGGAAATATTCGACATCGTGTCATCCGGACCAAAGGGGAAGCGAACCATCCAGACTGTTATCGACGCAAAGTTAAAAAGTCAGCATCTGTGATGGTATGGGGGTGCATTAGTGCCCAAGGTATGGGTAACTTACACATCTGTGAAGGCGCCATTAATGCTGAAAGTTACATACAGGTTTTGGAGCAACATATGCTGCCACCTAAGCGCCGTCTTTTTCATGGACGCCCCTGCTTATTTCAGCAAGACAATGCCAAGCCACATTCAGCACGTGTTACAACAGCGTGGCTTCGTAAAAAAAAGAGTGCGGGTACTTTCCTGGCCTGCCTGCAGTCCAGACCTGTCTCCCGTCGAAAATGTGTGGCGCATTATGAAGCGTAAAATTCGACAGCGGACACCCCGCACTGTTGAACAACTGAAGCTCTACATAAAACAAGAATGGGAAAGAATTCCACTTTCAAAGCTTCAACAATTAGTTTCCTCAGTTCCCAATCGTTTATTGAGTGTTGTTAAAAGAAAAGGTGATGTAACACAGTGGTGAACATGCCCTTTCCCAACTACTTTGGCACGTATTGCAGCCATGAAATTCTAAGTTAATTATTATTTGAAAAAAAAAATAAAGTTTATGAGTTTGAACATCAAATATCTTGTCTTTGTAGTGCATTCAATTGAATATGTGTTGAAAAGGATTTGCAAATCATTGTATTCCGTTTATATTTACATCTAGCACAATTTCGCAACTCATATGGAAACGGGGTTTGTACTACTTTCCCAACTTCAAAGTAGAAGTTCTTGCTATATACTACTTTCCCAACTTCAAAGTAGAAGTACTTGCTATATACTACTTTCCCAACTTCAAATTAGAAGTACTTGCCCAACTTCAACATGCTAATGTTGGCATGCTAGTTAAAATGCTTACTTGCTAACATTAGTATGCTTACAAGCTAATGTTGGCATGCTTACATGCTAATGTTAGCATGCTTACATGCTAATGTTGGCATGCTTACGTGCTTATGTTGGCATGCTTACATGCTGATGTTGGCATGCTTACGTGCTAATGTTGGCATGCTTACGTGCTAATGTTGGCATGCTTACGTGCTAATGTTGGCATGCTTACATGCTGATGTTGGCATGCTTACGTGCTAATGTTGGCATGCTTACATGCTAATGTTGGCATGCTTACATGCTAATATTAGCATGCTTACATGCTAATGTTGGCATGCTAATGTTAGCATGCTGATACGCTGATGTTCAATCAATCAATCAATCTTTATTTATATAGCCCTAAATCACAAGTGTCTCAAAGGGCTGCACAAGCCACAACGACATCCTCGGTACATGTTGACATGCTTATATGCTAATGTCGGCACGCTTACATGATTTCCCAACTTCAAAGTAGAAGTACTTGCCATATTCTACTTTCCCAACTTCAACATGCTAATGTTGGCATGCTTACGTTCTAATGTTGGAATGCTCGTTAAAATGCTTACTTGCTAACATTAGCATGCTTACAAGCTAATGCTAGCATGCTTACATGTCAATGTTATCATGCTTACATGCTAATGTTAGCGTGCAGGTTAGCATGCTTACATTGGCATGCTAGTTAAATGTTTACAAGCTAATGTTGGCATGCTTACATGCTAATGTTAGCATGCTAGTTAAATGTTTACATGCAAATTTTAGCATGCTTAAATGCTAATGTTGGCATGCTTACATGCTAATCTTGGCACCCTTACATTCTGATGTTGGTATGCTAATGTTAGCGTGCTTATATGCTGATGTCGACATGCTTACATGCTAATGTTGGCATACTTACATGCTGATGTTGGCATGCCTATTTTAGCATGCTTATATGCAAACTTAACGTGCTTACATGCTAATGTAGGTAGGCATGCTTACATTCTAAAGTTAGCATTTTAGCTTTTTTATTAACATTTTTGGATTGGATTTTTTTCTTTTTTTTTTAAAATCGTACCTATAAAAGATTATTGCCAGTATCCTTGTTTCAATTTAGCGGCATATTTCACAAGAGCGTGCCGACATCTCCGACCCGTCTGCGACAGCAGAATATACCCTGTCAGCCCTTTGCCCCTACTAGCTTAGACATGCTGTGGGCTTGTGGCTAATAGGGAGCGGAAGACATCTACCTACTAAGATAGTTAAGTTAAAGTACCAATGATTGTCACACACACCCTCGGTGTGGTGAAATTTGTCCTCTGCATTTGACCCACCCCCTTGTTCACCACCTGGGAGGTGAGGGGAGCAGTGAGCAGCAGCGGTGGCCGCGCCTGGGAATCATTTTTGGTGATTTAACCCCCAATTCCAACCCTTGATGCAGAGTGCCAAGCAGGGAGGTAATGGGTCCCATTTTTAGAGTCTTTGGTATGACTCGGCCGGGGTTTGAACTCACAACCTACCGATCTCAGCATAGCATAAGTTATTGAAAAGTAAACTATTACCGTATTTTTCGGAGTATAAGTCGCACCGGAGTATAAGTCGCACCTGCCGAAAATGCATAATAAAAAAGGAAAAAAACATATATAAGTCGCACTGGAGCACGGCCAAACTATGAAAAAAACTGCGACTTATAGTCCGAAAAATACGGTACATAGCACTCCATATTTATATATTTAGAATCGTAATTCAGAGATAAACGCATTTCTGTTTTTTGCTTTGGTTTCATTTTAAAATCGTCAAAGCAGTTTGCACACTTTTATGATTTGCATTTTGTTGATGTACTCAAAACAAACTATAGCCTTACTACCGAAGTACGGAACCATGACTGTGGCGTACAGCGACACCCCTGCTGTGGATAAATACTAATAATAGGCCATTAGCCATACCGTACCTGGCTCCGCTAACGTCCACTCCCACCATCAGTTGTCCATTCAGGGACAGCAACTCATCCCTCAGTTTGATTGTTCCACAGCAGGCGGCCGGGCTGCCCTTCCTCACCTCCGTCACCCAGATGCAGCCCACATGCATGATGGGACTTTGATCCCGTCTCCGCCTCGGCCCTCCCTTTTTTCTCCCGTCCGGGTCGCCGAAAATGGGGATGTTCCCAAAGCTGAGGCCGAAATCCGACGCCTCGCCTTGCTTTTTCCTGACGGAAATGGCATGAACTTCCACGTCCGATCCGTCATGGCAGGACGGCGAGTCGGCCGACGGAGCGCCGTCATCCTCCGTGAAATTGAAGTGGATGTACTCTACCAACTTGCGGATGGCGGAAAGACACGAGGAGACGCCCTCCGCCTGGACGCTACCGACATTGCTGCGAGTGTCCTCATCCTGCCAGCAGTCCTGCAAAAACAACAAGATAATCGCCATGTTTCCATGCACACAATATTCTTCTACCACAAGTAGGGGTGTAACGGTACACAAAAATTTCGGTTCGGTACGTACCTCGGTTTAGAGGTCACGGTTCGGTTAATTTTCGGTACAGTAAGAAAACAAAATATACATTTTTTGGTAATTTATTTGCCAAATTTGTAAACAATGGCTTTATCCTTTGAACATTGGGAACACTATAATAATTCTGCCCATGTTAATCAACATTAAACTGCCTCAAGTTGTTGCTCAGATACAATGACAAAACTTTTCTTCTACATATAAAAAGTGCAACATTAAACAGTTTCAAGTCAACTCATCATGCTTAATTTATTACAGCATTTGGGAAGCCTGTAGTTGATTTATTATGTAAATGTTATATTTGTATCAACATGTGATAGCAGGGACCCTGCCATTCAAAACGAGGCTGCTGCATTACTAATGATTAATGTAACTATATGTGCCATTTCTGTTTGTCATGTATAATTTTGTCTATTTTGTGTTTGTCCTTGAATAAACAGGTCAGTTTCTTGTTACCAACCATTGTGTATTATTCAAACTCCCCTAATTCAGCTGGCTAGTTGTTATCAAGAGTACTAAAACCCTTTTCAACATGATTGTGACAACTAAGTAGGCTAAATAACTTTAAACTTTAATACATGCTCGGATAGGCCAGTATCGGTATCGGTCAGTATCGGTATCGGATCGGAAATGCAAAAACAATATCGGTATCGGATCGGAAGTGCAAAAACCTGGATCGGGACATCCCTAATATATATATATATATATATATATATATATATATATATATATATATATATATATATATATACATATATATATATATATATATAAAATAATCTTCTATCCTTAAGTACAACTGTATATATTTTTCTGACAAGTATTAGGGTTTCTACAATGTTTTTATGCCTTTTACTGCCACTTGCACAAAATATAATGCTCAAAAAATATACATGTATATTTCAATATATCTACATATTAGAGATGCGCGGATAGGCAATTATTTCATCCGCAACCGCATCACAAAAGTCGTCATCCATCCGCCCGAACCAACATTTTATCAAAACCACACCCGCCCGCCACCCGCCCGTTGTTATACATCTAATATAGACGATGCAAGGCATTAGTGAGGTTAGAAAGTTTTTGCCTGTTAAAGAAAGGAGACTGATCCAATGCAGCAGAGACATTCAATGCTTGCCACGCATTAATATCTCTTGGCCACGCATTAGTGGCTAAGAGATATTAATGCGTGATAATATTATTTATCATTATTATAATATTATTGTCATTTCCATTAAGAAAGTGTTGACTATTGTTGCCAATGCCCTCAGATCAGGAGTGCGTTCCTCACACTTTGTGTGCGCAGTTGCAGAAAGCAGAACAAGGCTTTTAAGAAGTTAAAAAAATGTTTTAGAAAGACGAGGCCTATATCTTCGTTAGGTAAAAAAAAATGTTCTGAATTTATTTCAATGAATATTAACTTGTTAACGTTATAATGCTCAAATAGGGACGAGGGCGGGGTGCACAGTGAAGCAGTGAACAATTTCGCGACAAAGATGAACCTTTATTGATTGATCTGCAGCCATGACAAAATATCAGACAATCTCCATTGTCAACGACAGGCAGGAAAATAAAGATAAACACATAGCCTATGTTGTAGGCATAGGCATATAGGCTCATACGTTTTTAAGTTTAAATAAAAAAATAAATGACAAAATATCAGACAATCTCCATTGTCAACGACAGGCAGGAAAATAAAGATAAACACATAGCCTATGTTGTAGGCATAGGCATATAGGCTCATATGTTTTTAAGTTTAAATAAAAAAATAAATAAAAAATGTGCCTCATAAGCCTTAGGCTGTCAATCACGTGCACAAACTTAAATTATACAATAACATATGTATGTCATCTCTATCCATCCATTTTCTACCGCTTATTCCCTTTAGGGTCGCGGGGGGCGCTGGAGCCTATCTCAGCTACAATCGGGCAGAAGGCGGGGTACACCCTGGACAAGTCGCCACTTCATCGCAGGGCCAACACAGATAGACAGACAACATTCACACTCACATCCACACACTAGGGCCAATTTTTTTAGTGTTGCCAATCAACCTATCCCCAGGTGCATGTCTTTGGAGGTGGGAGGAAGCCGGAGTACCCGGAGGGAACCCACGCAGCCACGGGGAGAACATGCAAACTCCACACAGAAAGATCCCGAGGCAGGGATTGAACTCACGACTACTCAGGACCTTCGTATTGTGAGGCAGACGCACTAACCCTTCTGCCACCGTGCTGCCCTATGTCATCTCTATTTAAACAAAAATAAATTAAATAAATAATAATAATAAATGACCTGCAACTTATTGGCCAAGGCAAATAGCTGAAGGGGGGAAATCAAACCCATCAGACTGCACTTTATCATCAAACTTGAATTATAATGAAAATAGACGGTCGCGACAAACAAAGCAGGCTAAATATCCTTACATTGTCGCCAATCGGAGATGCACTTCACTTGAAAGCGAGGCCAAATAATTATTCACACATAGTAGTATATCTCCAATAGAAAAAAACACAATAAACAACGCAATTGCCTTAATTCCTTTGCATTGTAGTGCGCCCAAACAACACGTAACCATCAAAATTATTTAGCTGACCGAACTCAATATAGGTTAGACATGGGCTTATTTGGTATAGCCTAGGTAACGTAGACTAATTCGTTTAACATATCCAACCGTATGTCTACTTACTTTTTTTTTGTTAGCACTATGCAGGAATAACATGGCATCTACAGTGCCAGGATTCAGAAGAGAGCGCCTTGGCCTCTAAAATGCGCCCTGCTGCGCTGAAGGAGCGCTCACTTGCACCACTTGTTGCTGGGACGCGGTGCCATCTTTTTCTTTTTTTCTTCTTCTTCTGTTGTGTTGTGTTGTGTTGTGCTGCAGTGCCTGATGAATAATTGACTGTTTCAAAGAGTACTGCTCGTTTTTCGTATGTGGGTAACATTTAACTATGTATATATATTTCCGAATTGGTTCAACCGCAACCCGCCCGCATCTATTTAAAATCTATTTTTACCCGCCCGACCCGCGGTTTATCCGCGGACTCCGCGGTTGTGTCCACAAACCGCGCATCTCTACTACATATACATCTAAAAAATAACATACATTAAAAAAATATAAGTATATATATTTATATTACAAAAACATATATTTAGATCTGAACACGAGTACAGTCTCCAATAACACCAGAAACAGATGCTATAGATTTGTGATTAAAAGGAAAATCTCTACAAAAATTAAATTCTCAACATTGTACAATAAGCAGCAACAATTGAAAATAGAGCCAAACGATATCATGTAAAAAATATATGTTAATACTATAATTAATAACATATTTGTTTTAAATATATAGTCACATTTTTTTGCCTTTTTAGAGAAAATATACGCAATGCATCGTGGAGAAAATAATGTGATGACGTTATACTGACCACGCCCCCACCGACACAGGTATCTTTAATATTATCTAACATTGCAACAAATATTATTGTATCATACATTCCAAACAATAAGTTTTTGTGTTAAAATAAACCCCAAAAAATTACAGTACATTTACAAAACTCTACTCCTATTTCTTTTTGTAAAAGTCTGTCGACTGAGCTGCCAGTTTGGCGTAAAATGTGTGTTTTTTCGGTGTATTACTGTAAATGGCCAACACAGATAGACAGACAACATTCACACTCACATCCACACACTAGGGCCAATTTTTTTAGTGTTGCCAATCAACCTATCCCCAGGTGCATGTCTTTGGAGGTGGGAGGAAGCCGGAGTACCCGGAGGGAACCCACGCAGCCACGGGGAGAACATGCAAACTCCACACAGAAAGATCCCGAGGCAGGGATTGAACTCACGACTACTCAGGACCTTCGTATTGTGAGGCAGACGCACTAACCCTTCTGCCACCGTGCTGCCCTATGTCATCTCTATTTAAACAAAAATAAATTAAATAAATAATAATAATAAATGACCTGCAACTTATTGGCCAAGGCAAATAGCTGAAGGGGGGAAATCAAACCCATCAGACTGCACTTTATCATCAAACTTGAATTATAATGAAAATAGACGGTCGCGACAAACAAAGCAGGCTAAATATCCTTACATTGTCGCCAATCGGAGATGCACTTCACTTGAAAGCGAGGCCAAATAATTATTCACACATAGTAGTATATCTCCAATAGAAAAAAACACAATAAACAACGCAATTGCCTTAATTCCTTTGCATTGTAGTGCGCCCAAACAACACGTAACCATCAAAATTATTTAGCTGACCGAACTCAATATAGGTTAGACATGGGCTTATTTGGTATAGCCTAGGTAACGTAGACTAATTCGTTTAACATATCCAACCGTATGTCTACTTACTTTTTTTTTGTTAGCACTATGCAGGAATAACATGGCATCTACAGTGCCAGGATTCAGAAGAGAGCGCCTTGGCCTCTAAAATGCGCCCTGCTGCGCTGAAGGAGCGCTCACTTGCACCACTTGTTGCTGGGACGCGGTGCCATCTTTTTCTTTTTTTCTTCTTCTTCTGTTGTGTTGTGTTGTGTTGTGCTGCAGTGCCTGATGAATAATTGACTGTTTCAAAGAGTACTGCTCGTTTTTCGTATGTGGGTAACATTTAACTATGTATATATATTTCCGAATTGGTTCAACCGCAACCCGCCCGCATCTATTTAAAATCTATTTTTACCCGCCCGACCCGCGGTTTATCCGCGGACTCCGCGGTTGTGTCCACAAACCGCGCATCTCTACTACATATACATCTAAAAAATAACATACATTAAAAAAATATAAGTATATATATTTATATTACAAAAACATATATTTAGATCTGAACACGAGTACAGTCTCCAATAACACCAGAAACAGATGCTATAGATTTGTGATTAAAAGGAAAATCTCTACAAAAATTAAATTCTCAACATTGTACAATAAGCAGCAACAATTGAAAATAGAGCCAAACGATATCATGTAAAAAATATATGTTAATACTATAATTAATAACATATTTGTTTTAAATATATAGTCACATTTTTTTGCCTTTTTAGAGAAAATATACGCAATGCATCGTGGAGAAAATAATGTGATGACGTTATACTGACCACGCCCCCACCGACACAGGTATCTTTAATATTATCTAACATTGCAACAAATATTATTGTATCATACATTCCAAACAATAAGTTTTTGTGTTAAAATAAACCCCAAAAAATTACAGTACATTTACAAAACTCTACTCCTATTTCTTTTTGTAAAAGTCTGTCGACTGAGCTGCCAGTTTGGCGTAAAATGTGTGTTTTTTCGGTGTATTACTGTAAATGGCAAAACTGTACCACTTTTTTTACAGTAAATAAAACCGGTACTTTTTTTCCATTTACAGTAAGATTATACATTTTGCAGTAAAATTCAGGTTACTAAGATGCCAGTTGTTGTTTTACTGTGAAAGCTACAGATGTCTTTTAGAGAGTTCATAGACAATATATATCAAATGCTTGAAGAAGATGCCTCAATAGAGGAGGAGAAGTACCTTGCCGTGCTGTGACGTGTGGGCCTGAGCTCCAAGCCACCGCTCCAGGAGTGGAAGGATGCTGAGGGCGTTGTCCTGGGAGACGGGCATCCTGGCATCCTGGGCACACGGGGGCTCCCTCAGCAACAACAACGCTGCCAAATGTTCACACGGGCCATCAGAAAGACGTCACGTTGGCCAGGTAGATCCCAATGGAAGCCCCATTCAGAAGTTCCAAGTGCTTGTTGACCACGCTTGAAATCCCGTCAGGAAACTGCTCGGCTGGCGGCACCGTCAGATTAGTCGCTGACAAGGACGGAACGACGTTCACACTATGAACGCACAAAGACGAAGCAATTAGGATCAAGATCGGAACTTGTGAAACAGAGTTAATAACGTTTATTAACGCTCACATCCTGTCATTTGTAAAACATTTTTTGTGCATTTGATCACCTATCAGTTTAGTATCCGTCTCTGATCAGCTAAAGTGCAGAAATGACAGATTTTGCTCGGCTCCGCCCACTACGAGTAGACATGCAGTACACACACAAACACATACAGTATATACACACATACATATAGTATATACACACCAGTGACGTGCGGTCACTGGAGGCAGGTGAGGCGGGGCCTCACCTGCCATCATGGAAAGAAAACAAATGTAAAAAAAAAATAAAAATAAATTAAATTGTTATATGTATTCAGTGATTATACTATAAAGTTATTTTCCATTTAACTTCACCAGTTTTATATTTTTTTTATTCAAAATCGCTGAATTTTCATATTTGCCGTTCAAATACTGAGAAGAGACGGTGCGGTGATGTTGTGCCTCAACATGGATTGCGGACTCGGCTAACTGCTGGCCTGCTGTACAGTGAGACCGTATTGCTATATGAATTATATTATACATTTCCATAGTTTAGTTAGCTAAGGTATATAATGTACAGTGTATTTATGTCAACAACTCTATGTGTGTAACGTATTTCTTGTGCTGAGCAATCATAAAACTGCTGCAAAGACGCACTGGCTGAGGCTCGCAGTAATCCCGCCTCCTGGTGCCGGTTAATGCATCCCCGCCGCAGAATGCACCCCCCGACGGGAGCGCCACACCAACCAAAGCCCACACCCAAACCCTCCACGTGCAAGACCGAATCCACCCAAAAAAAGTCACTTAACAAGAAGCCAAAAAGTGTAAAAACAACAATGCTCGCGCCGGAGGAGCCGTGAACGACTGCAGGGACACAACATTAGGTACACCTGTAGACTGCAGCACGGATTTCATATGTCATTCATTCACAACTCCTTCAACACAAACACCACTGTTCCCGCACTTACCGGGTATAAGTAAAGGTAAGACCATAATAACGTTTTTTTAATTAAATGTGCTTTTTTGTGTGCTACAGTTTGTATGTGTAAAGTTAAAGTTTAGTTAAAGTACCAATGATTGTCACACACACACTAGGTGTGGTGAAATTTGTCCTCTGCATTTGACCCATCCCCTTGTTCACCCCCTGGGAGGTGAGGGGAGCAGTGGGCAGCAGCGGCGCCGCGCCCGGGAATAATTTTTGGTGATTTAACCCCCAATTCCAACCCTTGATGCCGAGTGCCATGCAGGGAAGAATGCTGGTATGAGCTTTTAAACATAACCCGTTAACTGCTGCCAAGCAAATGGTGAATAAGATACTCTTTAGGGTTCATCTGTTTGTAAATCTCACTGTGATGAAGTCAATGCCTCACCAGCCATCAACCTCACCGCACGTCACTGATACACACAGACATGTACATAAACATAAACATTCAGTACACACACATACATAGAGTATATAAACACATATACATACAGTATATAAACACATACATACAGTATAAGCACACACACATGAACATGCAGTATACACACTAGAGATGTGCGGTTTGCGGACACAACCGCGGAGTCCGCGGATTATCCGCGGGTCGGGCGGTTGAAATAAAAAAAAATTAGATTTTATCCGCGGGTCGGGTCTGGCGGTTGAAATTAAAAAAAATTTGATTTTAAATAGATTCAGGCGGGTGGCAGTTAAACCAATTCGGAAATATATATACATAGTTAAATGTTGTTACCCACATACGAAAAACGAGCAGGCACCTGCAGCATATGCCACAACAGAAGAAGAAAAAAAAAAGAGATGGACACTTTTACGGAGCGGAGAAGGGACGCCTCGCCGGTGTCCGGAACCGAGGCCCCTTCCCCCGAGAGGGCCCCACCGGGAGCCGTAGCTGAGGTGATCCGCGAGAAGGGCCCGACGCACGTCCAGGGTCACCACCGCGTCCACCGCACCGACACCCCGCCTCGTCTGCCTTCGCCGCGGCCGGCGTCACGCGCAGCAGGTAAACAGCTTACCTGCCCGACACCCCCGTGGCCGGGGGCTCGTAACAGGGGTCACTCCGCGCGCTCCGCCCGCGCAGCTTACCTGCCCGCCACCCCCGTTGCCGGGGGCGCGTAACAGGTGTCACTCCGCGCGCAGTGCGCTCACGAAAGGGGTGGGGCTCACCCTGGTGAGCCGAGTGGGCCACTTTTGGTAAGCAGAACTCGCACTGCAGGATGAACCGAACGCCGGGTTAAGGCGCCCGATGCCGACGCTCATCAAACCCCAGAAAAGGTGTTGGTTGATATAGACAGCAGGACGGTGGCCATGGAAGTCGGAACCCGCTAAGGAGTGTGTAACAACCCACCTGCCGAATCAACTAGCCCTGAAAATGGATGGCGCTGGAGCGTCGGGCCCATACCCGGCCGTCGCCGGCAGCGAGAGCCGCGAGGGCTAGGCCGTGACGAGTAGGATGGCCGCCGCGGTGCGTGCTGAAGCCTCGGGCGCGAGCCCGGGTGGAGCCGCCGCGGGTGCGAGGGACATCGCACGTCCATGCGCTTGGAGGTGCGCTCAGCGCGGCTCTCAGATGATTGCGCACTGGTGTGCGTCTGGGCCGTGACAGCGTGACACGCATTGAATGTCTCTGCTGCATTGGATCAGTCTCCTTTCTTTAACAGGCAAAAGCTTTATAACCTCACTAATGCCTTGCATCGTCTATATTAGATATATAACAACGGGCGGGTGCGGTTTTGATTAAATGTTAGTTCGGGTGGATGCGGATGGTTGACGACTTTTGTGATGCGGTTGCGGATGAAATAATTGCCTATCCGCGCATCTCTAATACACCCACACTGCATATGCTCCATGTTCAGTTTTCTGTGCTTACGATGCGGCGGTCCTTGAAGCCCAAACTCCGCCATCACTCCACACACACACACACACACACACACACACACACACACACACACACACACACACACACACACACACACACACACACACACAGTATATGCTCCATGTTCAGTTTTCTGTGCTTACGATGCTGCGGTCCTTGAAGCCCAAATGCCGCCATCACTCCACACACACACACACACACACACACATACATACCACACGCACACACACACACACACCACACCAGCAGGGACACGGCCGATAAAAGTTCCTTTTGCTTGTCAAAAGTTCCCCGAGCTTGCTCGCCACGAGTTTGGTGTTGCAAAGAAAGCTAAAGTCCGTGGTCAGTTTGCAAAATGGAGTGGTCCTAGCAAATCCCCGGTTCAGATGTCTTTCAGAGCGCTTTGTTGCAGCTCTGGTGCAGACACAATGACCATGTGGGCGTGTGCAGGACATTCAGCTGACAATTCAACTTTGCGTACGGCCAAAGAAAAGTGCTCCGTCGCTCAAATCGACACAGAGGATTCAACGAGGTGTTGAAGTGAAACATCACCTTCCAGCTACAAGACCCAAAAGCAGCGAAGTTGTCACGTTGTGTAAATGGTAAATAAAAAGAGAATACAATGATTTGCAAATCCTTTTCAACTTATATTCAATTGAATAGACTGCAAAGACAAGATATTTAATGTTCGAACTGGAAAACGTTGTTATTATTTGCAAATGTTAGCTCATTTGGAATTAGATGCCTGCAACATGTTTAAAAAAAGCTGGCACAAGTGGCAAAAAAGTCTGAGAAAGTTGAGGCATGCTCGTCAAACACTTATTTGGAACATCCCACAGGTGAACAGGCTAATGGGGAACAGGTGGGTGCCATGATTGAGCATTTCATGGAAGCTGCTTTTATACCCAGATTATTCACAAACAAGGATGGGGCGAGGGTCACCACTTTGTGAACAAATGCGTGAGTAAGTCGTCAAACAGTTTAAGGACAACATTTCTCAACGAGCTATTGCAAGGAATTGAGGTATTTCACCATCTACGCGTCGTAATATCATCAAAAGGTTCAGAGAATATGGAGAAATCACTGCACGTAAGCGATGATATTACGGACCTTCGATCCCTCAGGCGGCACTGCATCAAAAAACGACATCAGTGTGTAAAGGATATCACCACATGGGCTCAGGAACACTTCAGAAAACCACTGTCAGTAACTACAGTTGGTCGCTACATCTGTAAGTGCAAGTTAAAACTCTACTATGCAAAGCTAAAGCCATTTACCAACAACACCCAGAAACGCCGCTGGCTTAGCTGGGCCTGAGCTCATCTAGGATGGACTGATGCAAAGTGGAAAAGTGTTCTGTTGTCTGACGAGTCCACATTTCAAATTGTTTTTGGAAACTGTGGACGTCGTGTCCTCCGGAACAAAGAGGAAAAGAACCATCCGCATTGTTATAGGCGCAAAGTTGAAAAGCCAGCATCTGTGATGGTATGGGGGTGTATTAGTGCTCAAGGCATGGATAACTTACACATCTGTGAAGGCACCATTAATGCTGAAAGGTACATACAGGTTTTGGAGCAACATATGTTGCCATCCAAGCAACGTAATCATGGCCCCTGCTTATTTCAGCAAGGCAATGTCAAGCCACATGTTACAACAGCGTGGCTCCTTTAATAAAAGAGTGCAGGTACTCGACTGGCCTGCCTGTAGTCCAGACCTGTCTCCTATTGAAAATGTGTGGCGCAATATGAATCCTAAAATACCACAATGGAGACTGTTGAACAACTTGAGCTGTACATCAAGCGAGAATGGGAAAGAATTCCACCTGAAAAGCTTAAAAAATGTGTCTCCTCAGTTCCCAAACGTTTACTGAGTGTTGTTAAAAGGAAAGGCCATGTAACACAGTGGTGAACATGCCCCTGTTACAACTTGTTTGCAATGTGTTGCTGCCATTAAATTCTAAGTTAATGAATATTTGCAAAAATAAATTAAGTTTCTCAGTGTGAACATGAAATATCTTGTCTTTGCAGTCTATTCAATTGAATATAAGTTGAAAAGGATTTGCAAATCATTGTATTCTGTTTTTATTTACCATTTACACAGTGACGTGCAGTCAGGGGAGGCAGGTGAGGCAGGGCCTCACGTGCCATCATGGAAAGAAAAAAAATGTAAAAATAAAATAAAAAAAATTAATTGTTATATGTATCCAGTGATTATACTATAAAGTTATTTTCCATTTAACTTCACCAGTTTTAGATTATTTTTATTCAAAATCGCTGAATTTTCACATTTGCCGTTCAAATACTGAGAAGAGACTTGCGGTGAGTCAGCAGCCAGTTGAGCCTCACTATGGATTGCGCAATGACTCGGCTAACTGCTGGCCTGCTGTGCAGTGAGACCGTATTGCTATACAAATTATATTATACATTTCCATAGTTTAGTTAGCGGAGGTATATAATGTACAGTGTATTTTGTCAACAACTGTATGTGTGCAACGTATTTCTTGTGCTGAGCAATCATAAAACGGCTGCGAAGACGCACTGGGTGAGGCTCGCAGTAATCCCGCCTCATGGTGGTAGAGGGCGGTAGTGATCCCAGGGATCATTCTTGCGACTACTCGGCTGCAGAATAAGTGACAACAAGCTACAATTAGCAGCGATCGTTTATTTTTTCCTTTCGCCTGGACTTTTAACATGGAGGATTACATATCTAAAATAAAAGTTTTCTAAACTGGACTTTCAATCTAAGCAGGAGGTAATAATTAAAGGAAGATCTCCATCGAGACAGAGAGACCTTTAAAACTGAAGAAAGGAAGACTTCTATAAACAAGTTATCGATGCTTTTATTGAGAAGGAGCGGCGCATGGACTTCATTTATAAGTAAAGGTAAGACCATAATAAAGTTTTTTTTTTTTTATTAAATGTGCTTTTTTGTGTGCTACAGTTTGTATGTGTAAAGAATGCTGGTATGAGCTTTTAAACATAACCCGTTAACTGCTGCCAATCAAATGGTGAATAAGATACTCTTTAGGGTTCATATGTTTGTAAATCTGACTGTGATGAAGTCAGTGCCTCACCAGCCATCAACCTCACCGCACGTCACTGCATTTACACAACGTGTCAACTTCACTGGCTTTGGTTTTGTATATTTCTTTGATATTGTAATCACCATTATTAATTCATTTAATTTCCATTATTCTACCACCAAAACTCAACTTTAAATATAGTTCAACAACATATATAAATTAGTAACAAATAAGTAAAGTATTGATTTTCAAGGCAATAATGAAGAACTAATTCTACTCAGTCATATCGTTTCATCATGATGATTTTCACTTTTTCTTTTTTAATACAGAAGGAGATTTACATTGTTTTATTCCACTGTCAAGTTTGTTCCATAAACCAAACCTCTGATAGGAATACTTATTTCCATTGTCACCGTTCTAAATCTAGATTCATCAAATATCTCACTTCTTTTCACATTATAAATACTTTTTCTTTTTACAAATCTGTTTTGAATGTTGTATGGTAGAATTGTTTTGAACATATTATACTCTACTAGTTCTTTACATTGGTAAACTGTTTCAATAATACTGCATGCATTTCCAGCAATGATTCTCACGGCTCTTTTCTGCAGAAGGATTGTGTTTAAATCTGTTTTACTGGCACGAGCCCACACTTCAATACAGTATGTTAGACATGGAACAATCAGTGAGTTATACTAAATATACAAGGCTTTTTCATTGAGCCATTCCTTCACTTTGTAGATACTTTAGCCTTTGTATCATTTATAAATGTGATTTTCATGACAAGTGTTCGTTCATCAATCAAAACACCCAAAACTCTCAAGACTTGGTCCTTGGGTTTTGTTTTTCCGGAAAGCAACGGAAAGTTGGTTCGGGCGAGACGGGAATGTGAGTACATGATTTATTAAACACTATCAAAACAGAACAAACGAAAGGCGCACACAAGGGCGGAGGTAAAACACTTGGCTAATGAAAACAAAAGACTTGCACAAAGGCAAAAGACTATGAACAAAAAACAAAAACTTACTTGGCATGGAACTGTGAACATGGCATGAAGAAGAGTGATCATAAAGTGTGATGTCGCCAGGGAGACTTCCTGGCAACAATGGGTTTAAATAATAGTGACAGGAATAAAGACAGGTGCGTGAGTCGTGAGGGCAGGTGAAAACTAATGGGTTGCTATGGTAACAAACAAGAGTGCACAATGAGTCCAAACGTGGAACAGGTGAAACTAATGGGTAACCATGGAAACAAGACAAGGGAGTGAAAAGCAGGAACTAAAAAGAGTCCAAAACCAAGCAGAACATAACTTAAACAAAACATGATCACACAGACATGACAAAAACGTGTGTTCTTTGAATCTCAACTCCTTCCACATATAATGAGCCATCCACTTTTCCCACTACTGCAAAACATCATAAATGTAGTTTTACTAGTATCAGAATCAGAAATACTTTATTAATCCCCGGGGGAAATTAAAAATTCAAGGATAATCTATTTACATCAAACCATCTTTTAGTTTTGATGTTTTAGTTCCAACGCCTCCTTTATATTTTGCCCTGAATAAAATAAGGTTGTGTCGTCAGCAAATAAAATACGCTTAAACAGTTTGGTAACCGTGGTGGTATCATTGACATACATGAGAAACAGTATTGGTCCAAGGACTGACCCTTGTGGTACTCCACAACTAATATAATGTAAGGCAGACTTCCGGAAACTGTTTTCTGTCCTTCAGGTAACAATGTGACGTCATGTCCCTAAAAAGACGCAGTCTAGTACCTATTATAATTCATTAGTGTGTGTGTGTGTGTGTGTGTGTGTGTGTGTGTGTGTGTGTGTGTGTGTGTGTGTGTGTGTGTGTGTGTGTGTGTGTGTGGATGGATGGATGAATATATATATATATATATATATATATATATATATATATATATATATATATATATATATATATATATATATATATATATACATATATATATACATATATATATATATATATATACATATATATATATTTATATTTTATATATCTCAAGCGGTAGAAAATGGATGGATGGATATATATATATATATATATATATATACACACACACACACACACACATATACATATATATATATATATATATATATATCCATCCATCCATTTTCTACCGCTTGAGATATATAAAATATAAATATATATATATGTATATCCATCCATCCATTTTCTACCGCTTGAGATATATAAAATATAAATATATATATATGTATATATATATATATATATATATATATATATATATATATATATACATACAGTATATATATACACACACACTATATTGCCAAAAGTATTTGTCCACCCAATCAAATGATGAGAATCAGGTGTCCTAATCAGTTGGCCCGGCCACAGGTGTATAAAATCAAGCACTTAGGCATGGAGACTGTTTCTACAAACATTTGTGAAAGAATGGGCCGTTCTCAGTGACTTCCAGCGTGGAACTGTCATAGGATGCCACCTGTGCAACAAATCCAGGCGTGAAATTTCCTCGCTTCTAAATATTCCAAAGTCAACTGTCGGCTTTATTATAAGAAAATGGAAGAGTTAGGGAACAACAGCAATATATATATATATTTATATTTTATATATCTCAAGCGGTAGAAAATGGATGGATGGATATACATATATATATATTTATATTTTATATATCTCAAGCGGTAGAAAATGGATGGATGGATATATATATATATATATATATATATATATATATATATATATATATATATACACACACACACACACACACACATATACATATATATATATATATATATATATCCATCCATCCATTTTCTACCGCTTGAGATATATAAAATATAAATATATATATATGTATATCCATCCATCCATTTTCTACCGCTTGAGATATATATATATATATATATATATATATACATACAGTATATATATACACACACACTATATTGCCAAAAGTATTTGTCCACCCAATCAAATGATGAGAATCAGGTGTCCTAATCAGTTGGCCCGGCCACAGGTGTATAAAATCAAGCACTTAGGCATGGAGACTGTTTCTACAAACATTTGTGAAAGAATGGGCCGTTCTCAGTGACTTCCAGCGTGGAACTGTCATAGGATGCCACCTGTGCAACAAATCCAGGCGTGAAATTTCCTCGCTTCTAAATATTCCAAAGTCAACTGTCGGCTTTATTATAAGAAAATGGAAGAGTTAGGGAACAACAGCAATATATATATATATTTATATTTTATATATCTCAAGCGGTAGAAAATGGATGGATGGATATACATATATATATATTTATATTTTATATATCTCAAGCGGTAGAAAATGGATGGATGGATATATATATATATATATATATATATATATATATATATATATATATATATATATATATATATACATACACACACACACACACACACACATATACATATATATATATATATATATATATATATATATATCCATCCATCCATTTTCTACCGCTTGAGATATATAAAATATAAATATATATATATGTATATCCATCCATCCATTTTCTACCGCTTGAGATATATAAAATATAAATATATATATATATATATATATATATATATATATATATATATATATATATATATATATATATATATACATACAGTATATATATATACACACACACTATATTGCCAAAAGTATTTGTCCACCCAATCAAATGATGAGAATCAGGTGTCCTAATCAGTTGGCCCGGCCACAGGTGTATAAAATCAAGCACTTAGGCATGGAGACTGTTTCTACAAACATTTGTGAAAGAATGGGCCGTTCTCAGTGACTTCCAGCGTGGAACTGTCATAGGATGCCACCTGTGCAACAAATCCAGGCGTGAAATTTCCTCGCTTCTAAATATTCCAAAGTCAACTGTCGGCTTTATTATAAGAAAATGGAAGAGTTAGGGAACAACAGCAACTCAGCCACCAAGTGGTAGGCCCCATAAACTGACAAAGAGGTCAGCGGATGCTGAAGCGCATAGTGCAAAGACTTTCTGCACAGTCAGTTACTACAGAGCTCCAAACTTCATGTGACCTTCCAATTAGCCCACGTACAGTACGCAGAGAGCTTCATGGAATGGATTTCCATGGCCGAGCAGCTGCATCTAAGCCAGGGGTAGGGAACTCATGGCTCTCGAGCCAGATGTGGCTCTTTTGATGACTGCATCTGGCTCTCAGATAAATCTTAGCTGACATTGCTTAAAACAATAAGTAATGAATAACTCCCCTGGTAATCACAGTGTTGAAAATAACGTTCAAAATACAAAACATTCTCATGCATTTTAATCCATCCATCCGTTTTTCTACCGCACCTGTTCACGAAGTCGCATTAATGGTAAGAAGTATTTGATTTAATATCGGTTAGCTTCAGAATAACAATGTTATTAAAACGAATAAGAGACTTATTATACTCAAAAAATGTTGGTCTTACTTAGAAATGCACGCATTTAGTCGTATTCAGTGTTAAATAAATATTACATGGCTCTCACGGAAATACTTTTTTTTTTAAATTTGGCTTTCATGGCTCTCTCAGCCAAAAAGGTTCCCGACCCCTGATCTAAGCCATACATCACCAAGTCCAATGCAAAGCGTGGGATGCAGTGGTGTAAAGCATGTCCCCACTGGACTCTAGAGCAGTGGAGACGCCTTCTCTAGAGTGATGAATCACGCTTTTCCATCTGGCAATCTGATGGACGAGTCTGGGTTTGGAGGTTGCCAGGAGAACGCTACATTACAAACTGCATTGTGCCGAGTGTGAAATTTGGTGGAGGAGGAATTATGATGTGGGGTTGTTTTTCCAGGAGTTGGGCTTGG
This sequence comes from Nerophis lumbriciformis, assembly GCF_033978685.3. Taxonomy (NCBI): domain Eukaryota; kingdom Metazoa; phylum Chordata; class Actinopteri; order Syngnathiformes; family Syngnathidae; genus Nerophis; species Nerophis lumbriciformis. The sequence continues at coordinate 13,758,728 of NC_084567.2, read as the reverse complement.
CCCCTTAGTTCCAGTGAAAGAAACTTTGAATGCTCCAAGATACCCAAACATTTTGGACAATTCCATGCTCCCAACCTTGTGGGAACAGTTTGGAGCGGGCCCCTTCCTCTTCCAACATGACTGTCCACCAGTGCACAAAGCAAGGTCCATAAAGACATGGATGACAGAGTCTGGTGTGGATTCACTTGACTGGCCTGCACAGAGTCCTGAACTGAACCCGATAGAACAACTTTGGGATGAATTAGAACGTAGACTGAGAGCCAGGCCTTCTCGACCATCATCAGTGAGTGACCTCACCAATGCGCTTTTGGAAGAATGGTGGAAAATTCCTATAAACACACTCCGCAACCTTGTGGACAGCCTTCCCAAAAGAGTTGAAGCTGTAATAGCTGCAAAAGGTGGACCCACATCGTATTGAACCCTATGGGTTAGGAATGGGATGGCACTTCAAGTTCATATGTGATTCAAGGCAGGTGGCCAAATACTTTTGGCAATATAGTGTAAACACATTCATCCAAATGAATCACTATGTCTGTTTCAGTCACTACAGTAATTACCACTTGTGTTCACATCCACAGGAACAACATGGGTGAGCCTACTCTATATAGTATTTACAGCATTACTAGTGTTCACTTCACAGCCACAGATGGTTCATCTAGTGATTGACATTATTTACACATTACATTCAAAAGGATTCAACTATTCAATGTCAAAACATAAACAGTAGAAATAATGAACAAGATGTCAGCTACTGTCTTTTGCCCTAGTCTTAACCAATCGTGACTCATCATAGTAAACAACCAACCAATCATGGATGTTCTTATACGTAAACCAACCAATCATCATTGATGTTTCCCGTATATGTAGTCCCCTGCCCGTGGAGTTGCTTCGCTACGTAGCTTCCATTTCTAAGTTAATCATTTTTAATGGGAAAACCGCAGTTTTTACCACTGGATTATCAAAAATCCGTACTCATTACGGGAAAACCGTAGTTGTTGGCAGGTATGGCAAAGAGACGGATCATTAAAGGCCTACTGAAACCCACTACTACCGACCACGCAGTCTGATAGTTTATATTTCAATGATGAAATCTTAACATTGCAACACATGCCAATACGGCCGGGTTAGCTTACTAAAGTGCAATTTTAAATTTTGCGCGAAATATCCTGCTGAAAACGTCTCGGTATGATGACGTCAGCGCGTGACGTCACGGATTGTAGAGGACATTTTGGGACAGCATGGTGGCCAGCTGTTAAGTCGTCTGTTTTCATCGCAAAATTCCACAGTATTCTGGACATCTGTGTTGGTGAATCTTTTGCAGTTTGTTCAATGAACAATGGAGACAGCAAAGAAGAAAGCTGTAGGTGGGAAGCGGTGTATTGCGGCAGGTGTTGTGCCGGATAACGCAACCCCCGCCGTAGAATGCACCCCTTGACTGTTGTGCCGGATAACACAGCCGGTGTTTCATTGTTTACATTACCGGAAGATGACAGTCAAGCTTTACCATTGGCCTGTGGAGAACTGGGACAACAGAGACTCTTACCAAGAGGACTTTGAGTTGGATGCGCAGACGCGGTGCTGTGAGTACGCACGCAGCTGCGGCTTCCAAACATTTGATCGCTTGCCCGTACGTGCGTGCCGCTATGTGCATGTCACGTACGTAAATTTGGGGACTTTGGGGAAATATATGTGCTGTATGAACTTTGGGGAGGTGAACGGTACTTTGGGCTGTGGGATTCAGTGTGTTGTGCAGGTGTTTGAGTTGTATTGGCGGGTTATATGGACGGGAGGGGGGAGGTGTTTGTTATGCGGGATTAATTTTTGGCATATTAAATCTAAGCCTGGTTGTGTTGTGGCTAATAGAGTATATATATGTCTTGTGTTTATTTACTGTTTTAGTCATTCCCAGCTGAATATCTGGTCCCACCCGCCTCTCACAGCATCTTCCCTATCTGAATCGCTCCCACTGCCCTCTAGTCCTTCACTCTCACTTTCCTCATCCACAAATCTTTCATCCTCGCTCAAATTAATGGGGAAATCGTCGCTTTCTCGGTCCGAATCGCTCTCGCTGCAGGTGGTCATGATTGTAAACAATGTGCAGATGTGAGGAGCTCCACAACCTGTGACGTCACGTGCATATCGTCTGCTACTTCCGGTACAGGCAAGGCTTTTTTATCAGCGACCAAAAGTTGCGAACTTTATCGTCGATGTTCTTTACTAAATCCTTTCAGCAAAAATATGGCAATATCGCAAAATGATCAAGTATGACACATAGAATGGACCTGCTATCCCCGTTTAAATAAGAAAATCGCATTTCAGTAGGCCTTTAAACACACATTGTAGGTTGGAAAAAAAATTTTTTTTTATTTTCACAGCGATAAAAAAGGCGGATGTCCGACTGTAGACGGAAAAATCACACGCCTGATCATAACAAACAGATAGTGTGAGTGGTTCTAAAATGGATATTGTTGTGTTCCACGCCTTGACAGAATGATATTGTACATTAGAATGGGACAAGGCTATTTACTGGGTGTGTTTCCAGAACACTCTTCAGTCTTCTGTGTCATGTTCCGGATTACATCCTCAATACACTCCCCTCCCCCGCTCTCCTGAGCACATGGCCAGAGATTAGGAATTAGGATTAGGAAATGTGTATGTGCGAAATGTAAAATCCAGAACAAGCAAATTGTCCTTTGTTGTCTGCTCACATATGTCAGCTCATGCATTCCTATGAGGGTTGTACCGGTTCTAGTATAGTATTGCGGTACTAATGAATAAAAAACGGTACTATACTCTGTTTGAAAAGTACCGGTTCCCCATTTTAGGGGCGGTATAGCTCGGTTGGTAGAGTGGTCGTGCCAGCAACTTGAGAGTTCCAGGTTCGATCCCCGCTACCGCCATCCTAGTCCCTGCCGTTGTGTCCTTGGGCAAGACACTTTACCCACCTGCTCCCAGTGTCACCCACACTGGATTAAATGTAATTTAGATATTGGGTTTCACTATGTAAAAGCGCTTTGAGTCACTAGAGAAAAGCGCTATATAAATATAATTCACTTCACTTTTCTTTTTTTTTACTCAGTGGCCTAGTGGTTAGAGTGTCCGTCCTGAGATCGGTAGGTTGGGAGTTCAAATCCCGGCCGAGTCATACCAAAGACTATAAAAATGGGACCCATTACCTCCCTGCTTGGCACTCAGCATCAAGGGTTGGAATTGGGGGTTAAATCACCAAAATGATTCCCGGGCGCAGCCACCGCTGCTGCCCACTGCTCCCCTCACCTCCCAGGGGGTGATCAAGGGTGATGGGTCAAATGCAGAGAATAATTTCGCCACACCTAGTGTGTGTGTGTGACAATCATTGGTACTTTAACTTTAACTTTTTTAACTTTTTTTTAACAAGCAGAACAGCGCGTTGTCACATCATGACATTGGTGTTTTTTTACGAGCAGAGGAGCATGTTCGGCAGCGCACACACACACACACACACACACAGAGTACTTACAAGCAGACAAGGTGTGCAGACAGAAAAGGGAGAACGGACGCATTTTAGCTTAAAAACTAAAGATAAAGGTGAAGTTGTAACACTAAAACGCCCTGATTGAGAAGTTTATTGACATCGTAAAGAATTGAATCCATCTAATGCTTAAAAAAGGCAAATGGATGGTACAAAAAGCCGAAAGGCTTGTTTCCATTGTGGTCCATTGAATATTCATCACATTTGATACATTCAATAATAAAATATATATAACCTGTAACATGTATATAAAAAGTTACGTTAAAAAATGGATAAATTATGTGCATATACACAGAATACATGTCAGGTGATTTGAAAAACAATATATACAAAATGATTAATCCTGGCCTCCATGGCGACAAATAAAGTATGTTTCTTACAAGTATCATTATCACTGCAGGACGAGGAATAGCTAAACATGCTTCACTACACACGGTAGGAGAATATGATAGCTAACTGCTAACAGCAAGATAGCAATATTGAATGTAAACAAAAGGGTGGATCTACACCTGACATCCACTGTAATGATACCAAGTACGAGAGCGTATCTAGTCGATACTACTATGATTACATCCATATTTTTTATCATCACAAAATCTTTTTTCCTTTTTTTAAAATTCATATTATGTTTATAAACTCAGGAAATACGTCCCCGGACACATGAGGACTTTGAATATGACCAATGTATGATACTGTAACTAATTTGTGGTATCATCCAAAACTAATGTAAAGTATCAAACAACAGAAGAATAAGTGATTATAACATTTTAACAGAAGTGTAAATAGAACATGTTGAAATGGAAAATAAGCAGATATTAACAGTAAATGAACAAGTACAGTAGATTAATAATCAATTTTTACAGTTTGTCCCTCATAATGTTGACATCATAATAGAATGATAAATGACACAATATGTTACTGCATACGTCAGCAGACTAATTAGCAGCCTTTGTTTGTTTACTTACTACTAAAAGACAAGTTGTCTGGTATGTTCACTATTTTATTTAAGTACACAATTGTTCTTGGATTGCAATAATAAACATATGTTTAATGTACCCTTAGAATTTTTGTTAAAATAAAGCCAATAATACAATTTTTTGTGGTCCCCTTTATTTAGAAAAGTATCTGTGGAGGGGGGCGTGGCCTGCGGGCCTGCAGCGGAACGGGGTGTGCCAGGACCGGCCTCGAAGTCAGCGACAGGTGTGTGGATGGCCCAGGTGGGCCTTGTTATCTAATCACCTGTCGCCCTGTATAAGCAGCAGACGGGAGGAGAGGGGTTGTTGGAGCTGGACGGGAGATGGCGTGAGAGCAAGAGCGAGACTAAAAGACAATTGCTGGGAAGCAACCTGGGGAAATCACTACCAAATAAAACTGTATTGTAACCCTGAACCGGGCTCTCATGTCGGTGCTTGGTGGTCCGAAGAACCCCGTGGAGGGTAACCTTCACAGTATCGAAATACATTTTGGTACCGGTACCAAAATACTGGTATCGGGATAGGAAATAGGAAATACCCAACGGGAGCAATACTGACCCCAGATTTCCACTCAATCTTGAACGCCGTTCTCTCGCGGCTCCGTCGAGATCTGGCGAATCGGCGCGTAATCACACCCATTAGGACATTTCAAGGTGTAAAATACTGCCCTGCCTTGAAGACGGAGCATTTTATTTTGAAAGTCAACCGGATACTTGTCCAACACTGGCAGAATTTAGCGAAAGATGACGGACTTGTTGCGGCGTCCGGCAAAAATAGACTTACATGATGTATAATTAGTGCTGGAATGCGGAACGTCAGTGGCGTGTCTGTGACGTTCCGCGGCCGTTTCGGATTCAGTGGAAATCCGGGGTGATTTACATTAAAGATTAGAGGTGGGAGTCTTTTGGCACCTCACCATTCGATTACGATCAGGAGCTACAATTTGATTGTTAATGTATATTTCATTGATGCAGTTGGACATTTATTTTCCTTTCTCACTTGCAACTTTTCAAACCAGTGCATTTGTAATAAGAAACAGTTCCAGTCATTAAATGAATGGAAATGTGTGCAAAAGTGGACGACTAAAACAAAGGAGCTGGTGGGATCTCTCGGCTCGCTGCGGTCAGACAACTTTTTACAAGTGTTTGCATGACTTGACTTACAATAAATAAATCCATGTTTACTCATTGGTTTGATACTGAAGATGGATCATTTCCTCCCACCTCTACTAATAAGTGCGGTGGGAACTCCAAAATTCGGTCGTCCAATTTGGACCACGACCAGAGGCTTCTGGAAAATAGGCCTTAAAAGTCCAACAACAACTTTGATGTCAAAGCGACATCATCCATGTGACAACTTTGCAAGACTTGTAAAGTGTGCTAACCATCTCCATCATCATCATCATCATCATCATCATCTAATAGCAACCACGTTACCAAACACACAATACTGCAATATCCAATGTTGATTTATGATATATTGGTCGGTATTGTCTTTGAATCCATAAGCAATGGGAATATTATTGTTGACATGTTCATGAGCATGTTGTAAATGATAAATAACATGATTAGCAGACTTATTAGAAACCATTGTACGCTCCATGGAGTTCTTGCAGTGAGCGACATCTGTATGAACTTCAGATAAATAGAGCCAGACTTTGTCCAAATATCGTAGAAACCCTGTTTCCATATGAGTTGGGAAATTGTGTTAGATGTAAATATAAACGGAATACAATGATTTGCAAATCATTTTCAACCCATATTCAGTTGAATATGCTACAAAGACAACATATTTGATGTTCAAACTGATAAAAAAAATTTTATTTTTGCAAATAATCATTAACTTTAGAATTTGATGCCAGCAACACGTGACAAAGAAGTTGAGAAAGGTGGCAATAAATACTGATAAAGTTGAGGAATGCTCATCAAACACTTATTTGGAACATCCCACAGGTGAACAGGCAAATTGGGAACAGGTGGGTGCCATGATTGGGTATAAAAGTAGATTCCATGAAATGCTCAGTCATTCACAAACAAGGATGGGGCGAGGGTCACCACTTTGTCAACAAATGCGTGAGCAAATTGTTGAACAGTTTAAGAAAAACCTTTCTTAACCAGCTATTGCAAGGAATTTAGGGATCCCACCATCTACGGTCCGTAATATCATCAAAGGGTTCAGAAAATCTGAAGAAATCACTGCACGTAAGCAGCTAAGCCCGTGACCTTCGATCCCTCAGGCTGTACTGCATCAACAAGCGACATCAGTGTGTAAAGGATATCACCACATGGGCTCAGGAACACTTCAGAAACCCACTGTCAGTAACTACAATTGGTCGCTACATCTGTAAGTGCAAGTTAAAACTCTCCTATGCAAGGCGAAAACCGTTTATCAACAACACTCAGAAACGCCGTCGGCTTCGCTGGGCCTGAGCTCATCTCAGATGGACTGATACAAAGTGGAAAAGTGTTCTGTGGTCTGACGAGTCCACATTTCAAATTGTTTTTGGAAACTGTGGACGTCGTGTCCTCCGGACCAAAGAGGAAAAGAACCATCCGGATTATTATATGCGCAAAGTGTAAAAGCCAGCATGTGTGATGGTATGGGGGTGTATTAGTGCCCAAGACATGGGTAACTTACACATCTGTGAAGGCGCCATTAATGCTGAAAGGAACATACAGGTTTTGGAGCAACATACTGTATGTTGCCATCCAAGCAACGTTACCATGGACGCCACTGCTTATTTCAGCAAGACAATGCCAAGCCACGTGTTACAACAACGTGGCTTCATAGTAAAAGAGTGCGGGTACTAGACTGGCCTGCCTGTAGTCCAGACCTGTCTCCCATTGAAAATGTGTGGCGCATTATGAAGCCTAAAATACCACAACGGAGACCCCCGGACTGTTGAACAACTTAAGCTGTACATCAAGCAAGAATGGGAAAGAATTCCACCTGAGAAGCTTAAAAAATGTGTCTCCTCAGTTCCCAAACGTTTACTGAGTGTTGTTAAAAGAAAAGGTGATGTAACACAGTGGTGAACATGCCCTTTCCCAACTACTTTGGCACGTGTTGCAGCCATGAAATTCTAAGTTAATTATTATTTGTAAAAAAAATAAATAAAGTTTATGAGTTTGAACATCAAATATCTTGTCTTTGTAGTGCATTCAACTGAATATGGGTTGAAAAGGATTTGTAAATCATTGTATTCCGTTTATATTTACATCTAACACAATTTCCCAACTCATATGGAAACGGGGTTCGTATATAAAGACAGCATCACTGAATACATCTTCTTTGTGAGGAAGCCAAATAGATGCAATGTTGTTTTGTTTTCATAACTGCTGCAACTGTGGCTCTCATAAAACTGATGCTTTGTGTTTATCAGCACTGTCCTTGCTTGTAAATGGACTGTTTCCAAATAGTTTTTGAAATGACCGACATATTTCCAGGACAAATATTTCTGAACTAAGTTGTCGTCTTCATTGTTCGTTAACAAAAATATCTCACGCTGAATTTTAAATTAGAGCCACTGACGAGGTGTACGCCACCTTTGCCGCGCTCACCCTTTAGAGCACAGCTGTAACTTCCTGGCACTGAACCTGCAGAAAACAGTTCTCAGGTTTCTCTATATTTACATTTTCACACTTTGCTCACTTTATGAAACATTTCTGACATGTTCCTTATTTATAAGAGATTATTGTTAAGTGTTTTAGAGATGTTACTATTTTGTTTACGTCTTCCATGCTTGTGTTTACTTTTTCTTCCTGCCTTGATAGTTGAGGGCATTATAATCAGAGGAAGGTTACATTTGAAATATTTCACATTTCTGTTCAACTTTTTAAGGTTATAGATCATCATTTGTCCCAAAGTAGTCTTGGTTGTCTCTCATCAAGTCTGCCATGATTAGTAGTCTTGTTGTTGAAGGAAAAGGGAACGTTGTGATGCGTCTGTGAAATTAATTTGCTGCTGTATCCTTAAAATGATCATGATATGTAAATATTACTTATTATTATGAAAGTTACTACATTACATATATACAAAACCCAAAACAAGTGAAGTTGGCATGTTGTGTAAATGGTAAATAAAAACAGAATACAATGATTTGCAAATCCTTTTCAACTTATATTCAATTGAATAGACTGCAAAAACAAGATATTTAATGTTCGAACTGAGAAACGTAATTTTTGCAAATAATCATTAACTTACAATTTAATGGCAGCAACACATTGCAAAAAAGTTGTCACAGGGGCATTTTTACCACAGTGTTACATGGCCTTTCCTTTAAACAACACTCAGTAAACGTTTGGGAACTGAGGAGACACATTTTTTAAGCTTTTCAGGTGGAATTATTTCCCATTCTTGCTTGATGTACAGCTTAAGTTGTTCAACAGTCGGGGGGTCTCCGTTGTGGTATTTTAGGCTTCATAATGCGCCACACATTTTCAATGGGAGACAGGTCTGGACTACAGGCAGGCCAGTCTAGTACCCACACTCTTTTGCTATGAAGCCACGCTGGTGTAACTCGTGGCTTGGCATTGTCTTGCTGAAATAAGCAGGGGCGTCCATGGTAACGTTGCTTGGATGGCAACATATGTTGCTCCAAAACCTGTATGTACATTTCAGCATTAATTGTGCCTTCACAGATGTGTAAGTTACCCATGTCTTGGGCACTAATACACCGCCATACCATCACAGATGCTGACTTTTCAACTTTGCGCCTAGAACAATCCGGATGGTTCTTTTACTCTCTAGTCCGGAGGACACAACGTCCACAGTTTCCAAAAACAATTTGAAATGTGGACTCGTCAGACCACAGAACACTTTTCCACTTTGCATCAGTCCATTTTAGATGAGCTCGGGCCAAGCGAAGCTGGCGGCGTTTCTGGGTGTTGTTGATAAATGGCTTTGGCTTTGCCTAGTAGAGTATTAACTTGCACTTACAGATATAGCGATAAACTGTAGTTACTGACAGTGGGTTTCTGAAGTGTTCCTGAGCCCATGTGGTGATATCCTTTACACACTGATGTCGCTTTTTGATGCAGTACCGCCTGAGGGATCGAAAGTCCGTAATATAATCCCTTACGTGCAGTGATTTCTCCAGATTCTCTGAACCTTTTGATGATATTACGGAGCGTAGATGGTGAAATCCCTAAATTCCTTGCAATAGCTGGTTGAGAAATGTTGTTCTTAAACAATTTGCTTAGGCATTGGTTGACAAAGTGGTGACCCTCGCCCCGTCCTTGTTTGTGAATGACTGAGCATTTCATGGAAGCTGCTTTTATACCCAATCATGGCACCCACCTGTTCCCAATTAGCCTGTTCACCTGTGGGATGTTCCAAATAAGTGTTTGATGAGAATTCCTCAACTTTCTCAGTCTTGTTTGCCACTTGTGCCAGCTTTTTTGAAACATGTTGCATGCATCAAATTCCAAATGAGCTAATATTTGCCAAAAGTTTTCCAGTTCGAACACTAAATAGCTTGTCTTTGCAGTCTATTCAATTGAATATAAGTTGAAAAGGATTTGCAAATCACTGTATTCTGTTTTTATTTACCATTTACAACTTCACTGCTTACAGCTTGTATATAAAACATTTTTGGGATGTTTTTAGAGTGCTCTATAGGCGGGATACATCGACCCTCATTAGCTCCATTGTTAGCTGACTCCTGCTAGTGTTTATTTAGGAGTTAGAAAGAAAGAAAAACATAAGTGTTCTCGTTTAACATAAAGATTGCGAATGATGGGCAAAATTCTCAAAAAAGTGCAGTTCCCTTGAATCTTACATGCTGTTCAACATTCAGTAGTTTTATCACAACATTAAACATGTATTTTAGTCCTATAACATTTATTTTTATTCTGGCCCATTGTGCAGGGATTAGATGTTTATTTTTTGTTGGGCTTTGTTGGTACAAAATGCGGCTGCTAGACTTTTGACAAGAACAAGAAAGTTTGATAATATTACGCCTATACTGTATATAACTTTATATACATATACCTATACTGTATATACCTTTATATACATATACTGTTTATACCTTTATATACATATATACATATAGTGTTTATACCTGTATATACATATACCTATACTGTATATACATATATACATATACCTATACTGGCTCACCTGCACTGGCTTCCTGTGCACTTAAGTTGTGACTTTAAGGTTTTGCTACTTACATATAAAATACTACACGGTCTAGCTCCATCCTATCTTGTTGATTGTATTGTACCATATGTCCCGGCAAGAAATCTGCTTTATTAGTGATTACCAGAGCCAAAAAAAAGTCTGCAGGCTATAGAGCATTTTCTATTCGGGCTCCAGTACTCTGGAATGCCCTCCCGGTAACAGTTAGAGATGCTACCTCAGTAGAAGCATTTAAGTCCCATCTTAAAACTCATTTGTATACTCTAGCCATTAAATAGACCCCCCTTTTAGACCAGTTGATCTGCCCTTTCTTCTTCTGCTCTGCCCCCCTCTCCTCCGTGGGCACAGATTCGGTGACCACAGATGAGGCGCTAGCTGTCCAAAGTGGGGACCCAGGGTGGACCACTCATCTGTGCATCAGTTGGGGACGTCTCTGCGCTGCTGACCTGTCTCCACTCAAGATGATCTCCTGCTGGCCCCACTATGGACTGGACTCACACTATTATGTTAGATCCACTATGGACTGGACTCTCACAATATTGTGCTAGATCCACTATGGACTGAACTCTCACTATTATGTTAGATCCACTATGGACTGGACACTCACAATATTGTGCTAGATCCACTATGGACTGGACTCTGACTATTATGTTAGATCCACTATGGACTGGACACTCACAATATTGTACTAGATCCACTATGGACTGGACTCTCACACTATTATGCTAGATCCACTATGGACTAGACACACACTATTATGTTAGATCCACTATGGACTGGACTCTCACACTATTATGCTAGATCCACTATGGACTGGACTCTCACAGTATTATGTTAGATCCACTATGGACTGGACTCTCACACTATTATGCTATATCCACCATGGACTGGACTCTCAACACTATTATGTTGGATCCACTATGGACTGGACTCTCACACTATTATGTTAGATCCATTATCGACTGGACTCTCACACTATTATGCTAGATCCACTATAGACTGGACTTTCACACTATTATGTTAGATCCACTATGGACTTGACTCTCACACTATTATGATAGATCCACTATGGACTGGACTCTCACTATTATGTTAGATCCACTATGGACTGGACTCTCACAATATTGTGCTAGATCCACTATGGACTGGACTTTCACAATATTATGTTATATCCACTATGGACTGGACTCTCACACTATTATGTTAGATCCACTATGGACTGGACTTTCACACTATTATGTTAGATCCACTATGGACTTGACTCTCACACTATTATGATAGATCCACTATGGACTGGACTCTCACTATTATGTTAGATCCACTATGGACTGGACACTCACAATATTGTACTAGATCCACTATGGACTGGACTCTCACACTATTATGCTAGATCCACTATGGACTAGACACACACTATTATGTTAGATCCACTATGGACTGGACTCTCACACTATTATGCTAGATCCACTATGGACTGGACTCTCACAGTATTATGTTAGATCCACTATGGACTGGACTCTCACACTATTATGCTATATCCACCATGGACTGGACTCTCAACACTATTATGTTGGATCCACTATGGACTGGACTCTCACACTATTATGTTAGATCCATTATCGACTGGACTCTCACACTATTATGCTAGATCCACTATAGACTGGACTTTCACACTATTATGTTAGATCCACTATGGACTTGACTCTCACACTATTATGATAGATCCACTATGGACTGGACTCTCACTATTATGTTAGATCCACTATGGACTGGACTCTCACAATATTGTGCTAGATCCACTATGGACTGGACTTTCACAATATTATGTTATATCCACTATGGACTGGACTCTCACACTATTATGTTAGATCCACTATGGACTGGACTTTCACACTATTATGTTAGATCCACTATGGACTTGACTCTCACACTATTATGATAGATCCACTATGGACTGGACTCTCACTATTATGTTAGATCCACTATGGACTGGACTCTCACAATATTGTGCTCGATCCACTATGGACTGGACTTTCACAATATTATGTTATATCCACTATGGACTGGACTCTCACACTATTATGTTAGATCCACTATGGACTGGACTCTCACAATATTATGTTAGATCCACTATGGACTTGACTCTCACACTATTATGATAGATCCACTATGGACTGGACTCTCACTATTATGTTAGATCCACTATGGACTGGACTCTCACAATATTGTGCTCGATCCACTATGGACTGGACTTTCACAATATTATGTTATATCCACTATGGACTGGACTCTCACACTATTATGTTAGATCCACTATGGACTGGACTTTCACACTATTATGTTAGATCCGCTATGGACTTGACTCTCACACTATTATGATAGATCCACTATGGACTGGACTCTCACTATTATGTTAGATCCACTATGGACTGGACTCTCACAATATTGTGCTCGATCCACTATGGACTGGACTTTCACAATATTATGTTATATCCACTATGGACTGGACTCTCACACTATTATGTTAGATCCACTATGGACTGGACTCTCACAATATTATGTTAGATCCACTATGGACTTGACTCTCACACTATTATGATAGATCCACTATGGACTGGACTCTCACTATTATGTTAGATCCACTATGGACTGGACTCTCACAATATTGTGCTCGATCCACTATGGACTGGACTTTCACAATATTATGTTATATCCACTATGGACTGGACTCTCACAATATTATGTTAGATCCACTATGGACTTGACTCTCACACTATTATGATAGATCCACTATGGACTGGACTCTCACTATTATGTTAGATCCACTATGGACTGGACTCTCACAATATTGTGCTCGATCCACTATGGACTGGACTTTCACAATATTATGTTATATCCACTATGGACTGGACTCTCACACTATTATGCTAGATCCACTATGGACTGGACTCTCACACTATTATGTTAGATCCACTAAGGACTGGACTCTCACACGATTATGTTAGATCCACTATGGACTGGACTCTCACAATATTACGTTGTGGCTTGTGCAGCCCTTTGAGACACTCGTGATTCAGGGCTATACAAGTAAAAATTGATTGATTGATTGATTGATTGGGCTTCAAATGGCCCCCAAGCCTGAATTTGGTCACCGGTGTTCAGAACTAATCAAGTCAGGCAAGATTTAAGATGCATGAGAAAACCCAGTCATGATCTGAGATCAGCGTGTGTGCATGTATGTATTTATGTATGTTCCAAAGACAATAATAAATAATACATCTCGACTTACTTTAGTCTGCATGGCGCTCGATCCTGGCGCTGGCTCTCCGTCCCACTTTAAAAAGGCGAGTGAAGAAGGTCCATGTTGCGATAGAAAAAAAAAAAAACATTTCAAATCACACCAATGGCTTTTATAACGTCGTGTTTGTTGGCGTCGACTGCATTTGTTTGAAGAAGAATATTGGATAGAAAAGGGCGACATTTGTCAGCCGCGGCAGGCGGAGCCAAAACATCCACGACGACGACTCCGCCTCCATTCTCCTCTCCCGACCCAGAAATACGTCGGACATTCACACTTTTTTTTTTTATTCAACTTGTACGTTTGTATACTTTTCATTCGTCGTCCTACTTTGTTACCTTTGCTCTTTCACCGTGTCGTGTTGTTGTAGAAATGTTGACTTCTTCATGGCAAATCTACGGTAGCCGAGAATGGGGGGGGGGGAACACACCACAACATTGGACAAAGAAACGCACAAAATACTGTCAAATAAACTTTTACAAGTCGGAAACAGCTTTTCATGTTTTAGTGGTTAGAGTATGTTTTGCTCATTAAATGTTCTTTTCTTTTCATACTACACTTTTCCCCCCCTATCAGTCAGCCCGCGGTCTTGTCTTTAAATAGCAACTTCCGCTTCCGGTGTGGGAATATTAAAAACATCTGTTCTGCTGATTTATGGTCGCAGGGGCTTATTATATAACATATAAAATGATTTAAAAATTACATATATTATAACATGTAAATCTAACCATTACATATTATGGCTCTTCGACACCGAAAAAGATTTAATATTTTGTATTTTAAAATTAAATTAAAAATGGATGGAATAAACGGTCTTTTGATTTTCGTATATGGAAATTAATATGGGGGAAAACTTTTCTTTTATTTCATATAAAAAAAATTCAAATAATATATTTTTTTAAACAAAGCGTTGTTTGGTGTCGAAAAGCAATAACAACAACTAAAAACGTTTTTCATTTTCATGTTATATTTCATATAACAAAATTAAAATACCCAGCAACAGAAAAATAAAAAATAAACGACCAAAACGGATGTTGTTTCACATTTTGACACTGGAAAGTTTTATTTTCAAAGTAAAAGCGGGGATACTCTTGTATCTTGAACTCTAGTATGTACTTATAGAAGAGGTGTCAAAGTAATTTTCACTGAGGGCCACATTGCAGTTATGTTTGGCCCCAGAGGGCCGCTTCTAGCAGTGAATACTATTAGTACAAAATTCGTTAATGCATTTTATTAGTGGTTTATCGTGTGTTGTTGTAGAAATGTTGACTTCTTCATGGCAAATCTACGGTAGCCGAGAGGGACGGGGGGGGGGGGGGGGTTGGGGGGGGGGGGGGGGGGGGTCAAATAAAACTATTACAAGTCGGCAACAGCTTCTCATGTTTCAGTGGTTAGAGTATGTTTTGCTCATTAAATGTTCTTTTCTTTTCATACTATACTTTTCCCCCCTATAAGTCAGTATAAGTCTTGTCTTCAAATAGCAACTTCCGCTTCCGGTGTGGGAATATAAAAAACATCTGTTCTGCTGATTTATGGTCGCAGGAGCTTATTTTATAAAATATAAAATGATACATTTTTGGAATATGTTTTATAACATGTATATCTAACCATTTTTACATATTATTGCTCTTCGACACCGAAAAAGAACATTTAACATTTTGTATTTAAAAATCAAATTCAAAATGGATGAATAAACGATCATTTAATTTTTATTATTATTTTTTATATACCTTTATGAAGTTCAACATTTACAAACAAACATATGAACATTGTTTTAATTTTTAGTTGTTTTAATTTTTAGTTTTTTTTGAGACGTCCGCAAAGGTAATGATTTTATTTTATTTATTTATTTTTTTTATTGAACAACAAACATACATTTATAATGCACACAAAAGTCAAGGCACTTTCAACAACAAGGAAAGAAAACAAAAGCAAATACAGATAGAGTAATAATACTAAAAAAATTTAAATTAAAATAAAAAATTAAAATAAAATTAAAATAAAAAAGGCTACCTAAATCACTTTAAATGTCTTTAATACGGATATCAATTTAAGGGCTTTTGTACTCTTAATCATTCTCCAAGATGTGACTGATTATTGTAACCCATTAAGCCAATTAGAAAATATAGGCCTTACTTTCCATAAATCGACATTTATGTAGAAAACATTTTGCCTGGAGCATAATAATGTTGACAAACATTTCTATGTTACAGCCGTTAATAAAAATACCAAATTTGATCTCTTCTATAGAGAAATGGTCATTTAATTTTCGTATATGAGGAAAAACGTTTCTTTTATTTCATGTAAAAAAAATCTAAATAATATATTTTTTGAAGCAAAGTGGTTGTATTTGTTTGGTGTGGAAGAGCAATTACAACAACCTAAAACGTTTTGATTTCCATGTTATATTTCATACCACAAAATTAAATTACCCAGCAACAGAAAAAAAAACCCGACCAAAACGGATGTTGTTTCACATTTTGACACCGGAAAGTTTTATTTTTTAAAGTAAAAACGGGGATACTCTTGTATCTTAAAGTCTATTATGCTTTTATAGCAGAGGTGTCAAAGTCATTTTCACTGAGGGCCACGTCACAGTTATGCTTGGCCGCAGAGGGCAGCTTATAGTGAATACTATTTTTACAACATTTGTTAATGGAATTTTTTTTTTAAATTAAAATAAATTAAACAAATATGGTAATTTGCGCCCTGCGATGAGGTGGCGACTTGTCCAGAGTGTACACCGCCTTCCGCCCGATTGTAGCTGAGATAGGCTCCAGCGCCCCCCGCGACCCCGAAGGGAATAAGCGGTAGAAGATGGATGGATGGATGATAATTTGCAATTATTTTACCTCTAAATGTAGTGTATATTACTGTAAATGGACAAACAGTACTGCTGTATTTATGGTGGAAAAAAAGGCAGCTCAGTTGCCAGAATTTTACTGTAAAATGTACATTTGTTTTTTTTTACTGTAAATAAAAAAAAACTTGCAATTTTACAGTAACATTTTGGCACCTGAGCTGCCAGTTTTGTTGTTGTTGTTGTTTTTTTAACCGCAAATCAACAAATATAGATTTTTTTTGGTGTATTACTGAAAATGCCAAAACGGCACCACAGTGTATTATAGTAAAATATATATTTTTTTTCATTTAGAGAAAAATGCTGTAAAAACCACAGTAAATTTCACAATTTTAACATGAAATCTGTTGCTATTTTTACATTGCACAATTTGATGGATAACTTGCTTTGAAATCATCATTATTAGTATTTATTTCTATTTAAAAAATGTTTTGAATGTTTGATAATATATTTTTGCGTAGTTAGACAATATTTCAGTTAACATCATTTGCAATTACATGGAGTACATTTTTTCCCCCCTCCCAAAATAGAAAGAAATAATACATTTAGTAAGAAAAGTTACAGTACTTTATCGATACATATTATTTCCAGGCTTTCGAGGGCCAAATCAAATGAAGTGGTCCCAGGGCCTTGAGTTTGACACCTGTGTCCTAGAGCATTGGTTCTCAAACGGGGGTACACGTACCCCTGGGGGTACTTGACGGTATGCCAAGGGGTACGTGAGATTTTTTTAAATATTCTAAAAATAGCAACAACTAAAAAATCCTTTATAAATATATTTATTGAGCTGAGATAGGCTCCAGCGCCCCCCGCGACCCCAAAGGGAATAAGCGGTAGAAAATGGATGGATGGATGGAATAATACTTCAACAAAATATGAATGTAAGTTCATAAACTGAACATCAAATCAAGTAGGCTATTCCATTCATAACAATGCAATATTCAGTGTTGACAGCTAGATTTTTTGTGGACATGTTCCATAAATATTGATGTTAAATATTTATTTTTTTGTGAAGAAATGTTTAGAATGAAGTTCATGAATCCAGATGGATCTCTATTACAATCACCAAAGAGGGCACTTTAAGTTGATGATTACTTCTATGTGTAGAAATCTTTATTTATAATTGAATAACTTGTTTATTTTTCAACAAGTTTTTAGTTATTTTTATATCTTTTTTTCCAAATAGTTCAAGAAAGACCACTACAAATGAGCAATATTTTGTACTGTTATACAATTTAATAAATCAGAAACTAATGACATAGTGCTGTATTTTACTTCTTTATCTCTTTTTTTCAACCAAAAATGCCTTGCTCTGATTAGGGGTTACTTGAATTAAAAAAAATGTTCACAGGGGGTACATCACTGAAAAAAGGTTGAGAACCACTGCCCTAGAGCAACACCGTGACTTTATATTACAAATACGCGCGGAGACACCTCGACCGCTAACTCTCACGATCTCCTGACCCCTAGTGGCGGCCGTCGGCATTACAACAACAATCCTAATCCCATAGAGCAGGGGTTTCCAACCACCGGGCCGCGGCCCGGTATCGGTCCGTGAATCGATTGGTACCGGGCCACACAAGAAATAAAAATAAAAAATAAAAATAAAATGAATAAAAAAATAAATATATTTTTTATTAAATCAACATAAAAAACACAAGATACACTTACAATTAGTGCACCAACCCAAAAAACCTCCCTCCCCCACTCATTCGCACAAAAGGCTTGTTTCTTTCTGTTATTAATATTCTGGTTCCTACATTATATATCAATATATATCAATACAGTCTGCAGGGATACAGTCCGTAAGCACACATGATTGTATTTTTTTATGACAAATTTTTATTTATTTATTATTATTAAAAAAGCCCCCCCTCCCCCCGTATTTTTTTATGACAATTTTTTTTTTTTTTTTAATTAAAAAAAGCCCCCCCAGTTTCCCTTTGTGAAACATAAACAAATCCATGAGCAAAACAAACACTGACCAGGTCGAGCGGTCCGCGTGATGACAATAAAGCGTTCTATTCTAGTCTGGTTTGAATGCTGTCTGGCGCCATCTAGTGGTGTATGGTGGTCATTACACATCTTTTTGTTGCGTGTGGAAAAACATCCAAAACACTGCAATATAATCTGGTGAAATCTGTCAACAGAAGAAAAAATATTTATGAAACGTATCAATTTCTTGGAAATATTTTCTCAATTTACATTTTTCATTTGAGGCCATGAGGGAAAAATGTGTATTTGTTTTTTAAATTTACAATTATTTATGACTTTGATTCATGAATTGTATTTTTTTTTTTTTTTTAAACATACACTTGGTAAAGGTTTATTTTCAACTTGCCTTAAAAATTGATAGAATATTTTAATAACTTCCAGCTTTAAGAATGAGCAAAATGTGTAAAGGTACACTTTTGTAAAGTTTTTAAAAAAATAATATATACATGAATATGTTAATAAATGAAACAATTAGTGGAAGAAAATAATAGCAATATTTTTGTATGTAAAAATCATGATGATATATGATGAATATGGCATATTTATAATTAAATAATAAAATAATATAATATGAATATGATATTTGAGCCTGAACATTTTTAGGGCTTTAATCAAACGTTGTCAGCATAAATGTGCATATATTTGGTGTAGGAAATTTTTAGGCGTTATAAAGTATTGTGGTCAATATCTGGCGCACAGGTGTCAAACTCAAGGCCCGGGGGCCAAATCTGGCCCGCCACATTATTTTATCTGGCCCGCAAACACCTGCAAATAAAGTACTTCATATTTTCTCACTAAATGTCATTAATTTTTTTCATTTTGACAGAAAAAAAAAAAGTACTGTCTGAAATTGCATACCTTTTAAACTTTAATAGTATCCATTATTGTAACAAATATTAAAGAATATTATCATACTTATGTTTTTGTCTAAAAAAACAAAAACCAAAAACCTTAACTTTACAGCAAACTACCCATCAAATGAATAAAAATGGCAATACATTTTATGTTGTTCTTTACAGCATATTACTGTAAATTGAAAAAAAACTACTACCGTACTGTTTTTTTTTGCGTTAAAATTCTGTTGACTGAGCTGCCAGTTTTTGACTGTAAAATCTACGGTTGTTGTTTTTAACGGTGTATTACTGTAAATGGAAAGACGGTACATTTGTTTTTACGGTAGAAAAACTGTCAGCTAAGTTGCCAGAATAAAAAAAATAACGTGTACAGTTTTTCCACGAATGTTGTAAAAACTATGTCAATTTAATAATACAATTCTGGCAACTAAGCTGCCAGCTTTTTCTCTAAATCCCCAAAAAACAGTGGTAGTTTTTCCATTTACTGTAAAATGTTGTAAAAAAACAAACAAAAAACACTATATATTACAGTAACATTTTGTAAATGTAAAGGTTTTACTGTAAAATGGACAGTCTACTTAAAACAATTTATATCATTAATAATGAAATCCAGAGGCAAATTCGTACATTATTCACTGTTACAAGCGGCCCTCTGATGGCATCCATAACTGCCATGTGGCCCTCAATGAAAACCACTTTGACATCCCAGGTCTACAGAGACTATGACATGTGGCAGTTGCAGCTGCGACCATATATGGTCATTTCCTGCTCTCCCCCGCCTCAGGTGCCTGCCTTCACGGCAAGTAAGGCGCCCAAATATGGACCTATGGACTCAATTTATGGAACCAAATTTGTTGCGTTTTGAGTTTTGTGAACTCCATTTTTATGCTTAAAACTGCATTGAAAAACTTTGTTAACAAATTTTAAAAAATGTCTTAAAAGTATGTGTAATAAAAAAAATGGGAGTGTCCTAAAATCCGGTCTATAAAAATGTAGGCCTTGTTCATATTGCATTGATTTTTTTTTTTTTTGCCTACATGCAACCTGTATCAAACTTTTTCATGTCCGTGTGAACGGTGCAATTCCGAATTTTTCATATCCGACCCGAGCTTTTTTGGTATGTGGAAATAAATCGGATATATCAAATGTTGACTCGGGGGCCACATTGGGAGAAAAAATGTGTCTGGGGGGGGCCAATGTGTATGTGTGTATAAATTATAC
This sequence comes from Nerophis lumbriciformis, assembly GCF_033978685.3. Classification (NCBI taxonomy): domain Eukaryota; kingdom Metazoa; phylum Chordata; class Actinopteri; order Syngnathiformes; family Syngnathidae; genus Nerophis; species Nerophis lumbriciformis. The sequence continues at coordinate 13,737,871 of NC_084567.2, read as the reverse complement.
ATACACTTTTAGCTGTAAAAATCTGCTGTACAGTGTGCTTGTTTGGGTCCCTTTTTTTCCAGGAACACTAATAACAAAAGTCACAATGACCGATAGAGTTATAAAAAAAAGTTATGACAGACCACCTAAAAAAAAAACGGAATGGAATTTTAAAATTTTTTACTGAATGGGACACCCAAAATGTACATAAAAATACAGAAAGTGTGATTTACAATATTAACTATGAACAATAAAACACTGAATATTAACAACATATGAACATCTTTTACTTCTCAGACCAGCAAAGAATGAATGCAAAGGGTAATAAACACCTACAATTAGGGATGATGTTTGATAAGAAATTATCGAGTTCGAGCCCATTATCAAATCCTCTTATCGAACCGATTCCTTATCGATTCTCTTATCGATTCCAGGTTATATAGGTTATTGTATATGGAAAAAAACACAATATTTGGTTTAACAAAAGCTCACTTTTAATTTATAAGAAAATAAATAAATAAATACAAATTAATAAACATTGACTGTTACCCCCCTAAAAAAAAATAATAAAAATAAAATATTGACTGTTGTTACCCAAAGTATATTAAGTGGGATTTTTCAGAAAAACAAATATATACAGTAACACAAAAACAACCTGTCTCTGTGATCACTATAGGTGTATAAATAATAATATAGTGTTAAATAAAATCAGTCCCTTGGGCACAAAACTGAAAATAATACAGCTCTCCAAAAAGTGCACTTCTGCTGCTATTGGAACTTACTAACTACACACACTATGACACTAAGAACACCACAGTCATCAATCAACAATTCTTCTTCCCTTACATGAGAGCGAAGCCTGGCAATAATTGCATATTGCCTGTTCTGCCCTCACTATACGTGTTGAGGTTATACAGCTTGGCAGACAGCTAACAAACAATCCAAAGCAGATTAATCCAGTTAGGCTCTTTATTGTTGTTGATCTTGCTTTGTCTTTTCCTATCTTTACTTTTGTCTCGCACTGGACTGTTATTTTATTTTTATTTTTTAACTGAAATACACACAATGACAAATGTATAAGCTATGCGATTCAATTAACATACTGAAATGTAATACACAATATGTAAATATTAGCTTCACACAAATACTTCTGAGTGTTGAAACTATTTCGATGGTGGAATTACACGACTGGCAGCCATTTTAAGTCCTCAAAACATCCATTGAAAAAGTGCACAAAAATCGTTTTTCAATACACATCTTACTATCAAATTGAACCATTTTCCACCTTAATATTGAGTTATATAAACAAGTTACAGACTTATCTTTTCCAAGGCTTGTAGGAGCTAACACAACTTGTCTACTTCTCAATTGTCTCATGAACTCAACTGACTCGCCAACCCGGAAGTGCCCAAACTAATGACGCGTAGTATTTTCATATCGCCACAAGGTGTCAGTAAGAGTCTACAATCAAATGGGCATAACATTGCGTCTCACAGGGCAATTCCTGTGGGATTCGAATAAAGAACCAACTCTTTTTCTTTACTATAGTGGTCTCGATAACGGGTACCGGTTCTCAAAAAGGGATTCGAGTCCGAGGACTAGGTTCTTTTCTTATCGAACAACCGGGAAAACCGGTTTCGAGCATCATCCCTACCAACAATATGATAAATGATCACTTTTACGCAGAACTTTGTTGTAAAAATCTGCTTCCACATCTGTTTTTGACACACGCATTTGGGGGCGGGCTGCTCTGAAAACAAACCCCGCCCACTCTGCTTTGTTCCACGTCTGAGGTGCTGTGACGTAGATTACCGTAATAACGCCTACAACACTCAAAAGCGCAGATTTCAACCATTGAAATACTTTTCTATAGTTCAAGATTTACGGTCATCCTGGTTCGATTCCCAGCTTCTACCAACCTAGTCACGTCCATTGTGTCCTTGAGCAAGACACTTCACCCTTGCTCCTGATGGTGGTTAGGGCCTTGCATGGCAGCTCCCGCCATCAGTGTGTGAATGGGTGAATGTGGAAATAGTGTCAAAGCGCTTCGAGTACTTTGAAGGTATAAAAGCGCTATACAAGTATAATCCATTTACCATTTATCATAATGGCAAATACACTTTTGATGCTAAAGGTCTAAAAAAAAAAAATATGTGGTCCGTATTTTGCCCAAGTCTGGGATACATAAATGACGCACCCGCGCTCGAGTCGCACTCATTCCGCCAGAACGTCATCAGAAAGTAAATGGGTTATATTTGTATAGACCAGGGGTCGGCAACCCGCGGCTCTAGAGCCGCATGCGGCTTTTTAGCGCCGCCCTAGTGGCTCTGTGGAGCTTTTTCAAAAAATGTATGAAAAATGGAAAAAGATGAGGGGAAAAAAAAATTTTTTTGTTTTAATATGGTTTCTGTAGGAGGACAAACATGACACAAACCTCCTTAATTGTTGCAAAGCACACTGTTTAAATTAAACATGCTTCACTGATTCGAGTATTTGGCGAGCGCCGTTTTGTCCTACTAATTTTGGCGGTCTTTGAACTCACCGTAGTTTGTTTCCATGTATAACTTTCTCCGACTTTCTAGGACGTGTTTTATGCCACTTCTTTTTCTGTCTCATTTTGTCCACCAAACTTTTAAGGTTGTGCATAAAAGGTGAGTTTTGTTGATGTTATTGACTTGTGTGGAGTGCTAATCAGACATATTTGGTCACTGTGTGACTGCAAGCTAATCGATGCTAACAGGCTATTTAGGCTAGCTACATGTACATATTGCATCATTATGCCTCATTTGTAGCTATATTTGAGGTCATTTAGTTTCCTTTAAGTCCTCTTAATGACACACTATCTGTATGTAATATGGCTTTTAATTTTTTGCGGCTCCAGACAGATTTGTTTTTGTATTTTTGGTCCAATATGGCTCTTTCTACATTTTGGGTTGCCGACCCCTGGTATAGACACACAAACAGATTACAGAAGAGAAATTCTTATTATCCCGCGGGGGGAATACATAATGTCAAAGCGTATGTTTAAGAAAGTGGGGACTGCTGAGGTAGCCCCGAATCGTTCAAATAAATATTCGTCATTTCAGGCAATTAGGTCTACATGGTCGTGAAATATGTGCTCCCTCCCCAGGCAAAAGCATTGCCATTGTGTGAGTTGAGTTTTAAAGAGTCATCAATCACTAAATCAATGTCTGTGCACTGTAAGTGAACGGGGAAATAGAGTTGATAGACAATTGTGATAGCCAATCAGATCACGTTGTTGTCAGTAAGGCCTTCTAGCTGGCCTCACGTTGAACGTGACATTTACGCATCCTGTGATTGGATACTCACCGGCGGATGAAGTTGAGAACACATAGAGTTGAGAGACAGTTGCGATAGCCAATCAGATCACAAGTTGTTGACAGTAGCCTATCTAGGCAGCCTGATGTTCACGAGACTGTGATTTGATATTCATCGGGGCCTTTAGCGGATTAATTTGAGAACACATAGAGTTGAGAGACAGTTGCAATGGCCAATCAGATCATAAGCGTAGGTCTAAGAAAGGGCGGACTGCTGAGGTAGCCCCGAAGCGTTCAAAGAAATATTCGTCACTTCAGGCAAATAGGTCTGCATGGTCGTGAAATATGCGCTTCCTTCCCAGGGCATGATCTGCGGCATCTTGCAGTAGCAGCAAAAGCATTGCCATTGTGTGAGTTGAGTTGTAAAGAGTCACCAATCACTAAATCAACACCCCGGTAATTGATGATCGTGTGTGTGTGTCTGTGTGTGTGTGTGTGTGTGTGTGTGTGTGTGTCTGTGTGTGTGTGTGTGTGTGTGTGTGTGTGTGTGTGTGTGTGTGTGTGTGCATGTCTATATATTGCTCATTTTGCTATATTTCTGTCTGTCTGTCTGTCTTATTAATATCTATCTATAGATCGATCTATCTATCTATCTATCTATCTACAAACCCCGTTTCCATATGAGTTGGGAAATTGTGTTAGATGTAAATATAGAATACAATGATTTGCAAATCCTTTTCAACCCATATTCAATTGAATGCACTACAAAGACAAGATATTTGATGTTCAAACTCATAAACTTTATTTTATTTTTTGCAAATGATAATTAACTTAGAATTTCATGGCTGCAACACGTGCCAAAGTAGTTGGGAAAGGGCATGTTCACCACTGTGTTACATGGCCTTTCCTTTTAACAACACTCAGTAAACGTTTGGGAACTGAGGAGACACATTTTTTAAGCTTCTCAGGTGGAATTCTTTCCCATTCTTGCTTGATGTACAGCTTAAGTTGTTCAACAGTCCGGGGGTCTCCGTTGTGGTATTTTAGGCTTCATAATGCGCCACACATTTTCAATGGGAGACTAGTACCCGCACTCTTTTACTATGAAGCCACATTGATGTAACACGTGGCTTGGCATTGTCTTGCTGAAATAAGCAGGGGCGTCCATGGTAACGTTGCTTGGATGGCAACATATGTTGCTCCGAAACCTGTATGTACCTTTCAGCATTAATGGCGCCTTCACAGATGTGTAAGTTACCCATGTCTTGGGTACTAATACACCCTCATACCATCACAGATGCTGGCTTTTCCACTTTGCGCCTATAACAATCCGGATGGTTCTTTTCCTCTTTGGTCCGGAGGACACGACGTCCACAGTTTCCAAAAACAATTTGAAATGTGGACTCGTCAGACCACAGAACACTTTTACACTTTGTATCAGTCCATCTTAGATGAGCTCAGGCCCAGCGAAGCCGACGGCGTTTCTGGGTGTTGTTGATAAACGGTTTTTGCCTTGCATAGGAGAGTTTTAACTTGCACTTACAGATGTAGCGACCAAGTGTAGTTACTGACAGTGGGTTTCTGAAGTGTTCCTGAGCCCATGTGGCTATATCCTTTACACACTGATGTCGCTTGTTGATGCAGCACAGCCTGAGGGATCGAAGGTCACGGGCTTAGCTGCTTACGTGCAGTGATTTCTCCAGATTCTCTGAACCCTTTGATGATATTACGGACCGTAGATGGTGAAATCCCTAAATTCCTTGCAATAGCTGGTTGAGAAATGTTTTTCTTAAACTGTTCAACAATTTGCTCACGCATTTGTTGACAAAGTGGTGACCCTCGCCCCATCCTTGTTTGTGAATGACTGAGCATTTCATGGAATCTACTTTTATACCCAATCATGGCACCCACCTGTTCCCAATTTGCCTGTTCACCTGTGGGATGTTCCAAATAAGTGTTTGATGAGCATTCCTCAACTTTATCAGTATTTATTGCCACCTTTCCCAAATTCTTTGTCACGTGTTGCTGGCATCAAATTCTAAAGTTAATGATTATTTGCAAAAAAAAAAAGTTTATCAGTTTGAACATCAAATATCTTGTTTTTTGTAGTGCATTAAATTGAATATGAGTTGAAAAGGATTTGCAAATCATTGTATTCTGTTTATATTTACATCTAACACAATTTCCCAACTCATATGGAAACGGGGTTTGTATCTTTCACTCCCATTAAAGTACATTATGAGCTCGTTTTTCTCCAACAAATGTATTTTATTGCGTAAGCAAATAATTGTGGAGCATGTGACTTTTATAAGCAGAGAACATTTTGAATTCAAGTAAGATACAAAATGCAACCATTTTTTAAAAATTTGTATGAATTATTATAACAACCTAAGAGTGTAAAAGCAGCACATGAATTCAAGATCCAAGTCAATAAAGTCGGCAGAAGAACATTTAAACAACTTTTCACTCACCACTTTCAGCCACACAGTGAAGACACATTTGTGAAAACAATCATTGTATCCGGTATTCTTCAAAATAAAACACTTTGGACAGACTGATTCTCCAGTAAAATAAACCAAACGTCACTACCTATAACTTTTACTCAATTGTAAAACACGCAAATAAACCATCACACATACAACATTAGTTATTTTGCTCTCGTAGAAATAACATTCGTTTTCGTAATTGCGTGATTTTGAAGGCATATTCGCTCCAAAATATAGTGCATTGACGGCTACGTTGCCACAATCGCTGATTGTGATTGGTCGGCACTGTTCGCTCTCGTCCAATAGACACACAGATTGTTGGACAGTCGGACATTTGCGTTTTCCGGAACGTGTTCGGATTCAGAGCTTCAAGGTGAGACTTTGTCGTAATTATTCCAAAATTCACATCAAATGTCAACATTCACTTTTAAACGCCATCGTTGTTATGTCGTATAGTTAACACGTCGGCTCGCTAACCGCATTGTTTGACTTGTACGTCTATTTTAGTGCAATAGTCGCTAACGTTGAACCAAGACTCAACATTTTGTCAGTGACGTCCACATCTAAACTTGCACACTCGCAGTTTTTATACGTTACACTATGTTTTACTCCACTTGAAACAACGGTGACGATTATCCTTCAGTCAGACGTTAGTAATTCCAATAAAGTCTTTCTTTGGTGATTCAGATTATTTTGTGTAACTTGTCGCTGTCCTGTGACGTCACTGTCATGCGCCGATGTCAATATTGCCCTTAATTAAAGTGCTGCCCTTCCTGTTAGAAAAATAATATTTTCCAAAGACAAAATATCCATAAAGAGTTCAGAAAAGTAGAAATAGGGAAAATCAGGACTATATATACATACTAGATGAAGCAATTCCTGAAGGAGTGAATGCTCCAATGTTGAAGTTGAAGTGAAATGCTGACAGAATGTAGTATGAATGCAAGAATAGTTTGAATGTTGGGAAGAGTTAGAATTTCCAGGAAAACCAGAATTTGGTTTGGAACTTGGGAAAGTGTTAGTTTGAATGTCCAGGATGAGCGGAATGTGTTGAAGGTGGAGTGGTTTGAATAGGTTGATGAATGTGGGAATTGTGGAAGTTTGGGCAATTGACAATTCATTTTGAATTGGGAAATTGAAAAAAAAAAGGGAATTATGGGAAATCCGGGAATTTATTTTAGAAGTGTTGAAGTAGAGCACACAATTCCTAAATAGGCTGAATATTTTGAAGTTGGAACGGTTTGAACCAGATGAAAAATGTGGAACTTTGAAGAATGTCCCATTGATTTCAATGGAAATTTCCCAAAATTTGGGAATTTGAGGGAGGCGTGATTTTTTTTGAAAATGCTAAAAAAACCAAAAAAAAAACTTGAATGAGTTGAAACGGTTGGTGTTAAAAATGTTCAAATCGGTCAAGAAATGTTGAAGTAGTAACATGGTATTACGGAATTTCGGGAAAACCGGGAATTTTTCCAGTTAAAAAAAAAACCTTCATTTTTTTTTGTCCTAATTAAAAGGAATGTTTTGATAGTTGAAAAATGTGGGAGAAGTAGTTGCCAGAAAGAGTGGAAATAGGGCTTTGGAAAACCAGGAATTCTGGAAAATCCTGGAATTTTTTTTGAACTTGGAAAAAGGGTAGTTTGGATTTCCAGGTAGGTGGAATGTGTTGAAGGTGGAATGGTTTGAATAGGTTGATGAATGTGGGAATTGTGGAAGTTTGAGCAATTGACAGTTCATTTTGAATTGGGAAATTGAAAAAAAAAAGGGAATTATGGGAGATCCGGGAATTTATTTTAGAAGTGTTAACGTAGAGCACACAATTCCTAAATAGGCTGAATATTTTGAAGTTGGAACGGTTTGAATCAGAAGAAAAATGTGGAACTTTGAAGAATGTCCCATTGATTTCAATGGAAATTTCCCAAAATTTGGGAATTTGAGGAAGGCGTGAATTTTTTTGAAAATGCTAAAAAAAAAAAAAAAATTGAATGAGTTGAAATGGTTGGTGTTAAAAATGTTCAAATCGGTCGAGAAATGTTGAAGTAGTAACATGTTGAATTGAGAAATGGTATTACGGAATTTCGGGAAAACCGGGAATTTTTCCAGTTTAAAAAAAAACCTTCATTTTTTTTGTCCTAATTAAAAGGAATGTTTTGATGGTTGAAAAATGTGGGAGAAGTAGTCGCCAGAAAAAAAGAGTGGAAATAGGGCTTTGGAAAACCAGAAATTCTGGAAAATCCTGGAATTTTTTTTGAACTTGGAAAAAGGGTACCGGTAGTTCGGATTTCCAGGATGGTGAAATATGTTGAAGGTGGAATGGTTTGAATAGGTTGAAAAATGTGGAAATGGTGGAAGTTTGAAAAATGGCCAACTCATTTTGAATTGGAAAAATGTCCTGGAAAACAGGGAATTCTGGGAAATATGGGATTGTTTGGAATATGTCAAGGGAAAGCCCCAATTCTCGAATAGGCTGAACAGTTTGAAGTTGGAATGGTTTGAATTTTGAATATTTAGAATTTCCAGAAAAAACAGAATTTGGTTTGCAACTTGGGAAAGTTTTAGTTTGAATGTCCAGGATGAGTGGAATGTGTTACAGGTGCAATGGTTTGAATAGGTTGACAAATGTGGGAATTGTGGAAGTTTGAAAAATGTACAATTAATTTTGAATTGGGAAAATGCAAAAAAAAAAAAAAAAGGGAATTACCGTATTTTCCGCACTATAAGGCGCACCTAAAAACCACAAATGTTCTCAAAAGCTGACAGTGCGCCTTATAACCCGGTGCGCTTTATTACGATTCATTTTCATAAAGTTTCGATCTCGCAACTTCGGTAAACAGCCGCCATCTTTTTTCCCGGTAGAACAGGAAGCGCTTCTTCTTCTACGCAAGCAACCGCCAAGGAAAGCACCCGCCCCCATAGAACAGGAAGCGCTTCTTCTTCTACCCGCCCCCGGAAGAAGAAGAAAAAACGCGCGGATATCACCGTACGTTTCATTTCCTGTTTACATCTGTAAAGACCACAAAATGGCTCCTACTAAGCGATCCGGTTCATAAAAAGACGCAATCTCTCCATCCGCACACGGATTACTACCGTATTTCACAGCAACTGATATTCCTGTGAACCGCACTGTGGAACGGGAGCACGTACGGTGAATATTCGCACCACAGGGAATGAGAAGTCATCCTTCAATGTGGTTCTAGCTTGCCATGCTAACTTCCACCCATGGTGATATTCAAAAGGAAGACCTTGCCAAAAGAGACCTTTCCAGCCGGCGTCATCATAAAAGCTAACTCGAAGGGATGGATGGATGAAGAAAAGATGAGCGAGTGGTTAAGGGAAGTTTACGCGAAGAGGCCGGGTGGCTTTTTTCACACAGCTCCGAAGGCGAACACACCTTCACTAAGACGGGCAGACAGCGCCGGACGACATACGCCAAAATTTGCCAGTGGATCGTAAATGCCTGGGCAGATATTTCGGTCACAACTGTGGTCCGAGCTTTCCGGAAGGCAGGATTCACAGAACAACAGCGACACTGACTCCCGATGACTTCGACGAGACGGAACCGGCCATTTTGGATACCACGCTTGCGCAACTTTTCAATTCGGACACCGAAGACGAAGAATTCGAAGGATTTACGAATGAAGAATAACTTCAGAAGGTGAGCGCTATGTTTATTTTGTGTGTTGTGACATTAACGTTCGAGCAACATTATGTTACTATTGCTCTACACCATTTTGAATTTTACTATGTTTGTGATTGCACATTTGCGTACATTTTGGGACAGAGTTGTTAGAACGCTGGTTTTCAATATATTATTAAAGTTTGACTGAACTATCTGACTGTTTTTTTGACATTCACTTTAGCGCAGCGTTTTTTTGACATTCACTTTAGCGCAGCGTAGGCGCGGCTTATAGTCCGGGGCGGCTTATTGGTGGACAAAATTATGAAATATGTAATTCATAGAAGGTGCGGCTAATAATCCGGTGCGCCTTATAGTGCGGAAAATACGGTATGGGAAATTCCCCAAATTTGGGAATTTTGAGAAAGGCGGGATTTTTTTTGGAAAATGCTAAAAAAAAAACTTGAATGGTCTGAATGAGTTGGTGTTAAAAATGTTCAAATCGGTGGAGAAATGTTGAAGTAGTAACATGTTGAATTGAGAAATGGTATTACGGAATTTCGGGAAAACTGGGAATTTTTCCAGTTCAAAAAACAACCTGATTTTTTGTCCTAATTAAGAGGAATTTTTTGACGGTGGAACGGTTGAAGTGGGTTGAAAAATGTGGAAGGAGTAGTCGCCAGAAAAAAAGAGTGGAAATAGGGCTTTGGAAAACCAGGAATTCTGGAAAATCCTGGAATTTTTTTTGTACTTGGAAAAAGGGTAGTTTGGATTTCCAGGATGGTGGAATGTGTTGAAGGTGGAATGGTTAAAAAAATGTGGAAATGGTGGAAGTTTGAATGGGAAAAATGTCCTGGAAAACCTGGAATTCTGGGAAATATGGGATTTTTTGTGAATTTGTCAAGGAAAAGCCCGCGATTCCCGAATAGGCTGAACAGTTTGAAGTTGGAACGGTTTGAATGGGATGAAAAATGTGGAAGGTAGAGCGCGCCAAAATCTGGAGAAGAAGAAGTAGAGGAATAATAATAAATAGATGAATTTGTGTTGGCCCTGCGATGAGGTGGCAACTTGTCCAGGGTGTACCCCGCCTTCCGCCCGATTGTAGCTGAGATAAACTCCAGCGCCCCCCGCAACCCCGAAGGAAACAAGTGGTAGAAAATGGATGGATTAATTTTGGTGTAGAAAAACATATGTGTGAATGTTTGGAGCGGGCCCATAATAACATATATATATATATATATCACCTTTTCTGATGAGGTTGTTGGGTGTTTGCAGATGGGCGTCTTGTCCACCCTGCTCAGGGGTTTTATCCGAGGAGCGGACAGGATGTCGGAGTTCACCAGCAAGCGAGGGTCCAGGACTCACAACAAAGGCCGAGGGTCGAGACCGTCTGGAGTGAATCTTCCCAGCAGGAAGTTTGTGTCCATCAGAGCCATGATTCCAGACCTGGTGGTTCCTCAGCTGGAGGGCTTCCCGCTCAAAGCCTACGTCTCGTATCGCTGCCCCCCAGGAAGCGAGTCGGCGCTGACCCCGCAAAGTCTTTTTGCTGACGTGGCGGCTCCTCAGATCCAGCGGGACTGGAATGAAGGAACTTTTGACAAAGAGAAGCTGGATAAATACGGATTTGAAGCCACGCAAGAAGGGAAGCTGTTCAAACTGTATCCCAAGAACTATGTGCGTTAAATCAACTGTACCCCAAGAACTACGTGTTAAATCAACTTTACCCCAATAAATACATGTGTTAAATCAACTGTACCCCTAGAAACTACATGTGTTAAATAAACTGAACCCCAAGAACTACAAACCCCAAAAGCAGTGAAGTTGTCACATTGTGTAAATGGTAAATAAAAAGAGAATACAATGATTTGCAAATCCTTTTCAACTTATATTCAATTGAATAGACTGCAAAGACAAGATATTTAACGTTGGAACTGGAAAACTTAGTTTGCAAATATTAGCTCATTTGGAATTTGATGCCTGCAACATGTTTCAAAAAAGCTGGCACAAGTGGCAAAAAAACGGAGAAAAGTTGCGGAATGCTCATCAAACACTTATTTGGAACATGCCACAGGTGAACAGGCTAATTGGGAACAGGTGGGTGCCATGATTGGGTATAAAAGCAGCTTCCATGAAATGCTCAGTCATTCACAAACGAGGATGGGGCGAGGGTCACCACTTTGTCAACAAATGCGTGAGCAAATTGTTGAACAGTTTAAGAACAACATTTCTCAACCAACTATTGCAAGGAATTTAGGGATTTCACCATCTACGGTCCCTAATATCATCAAAAGGTTCAGAGAATCTGGAGAAACCACTACACGTAAGCGATGATATTACGGACATTCGATCCCGCAGGCGGTACTGCATCAAAAAGCGACATCAGTGTGTAAATGATATCACCACATGGGCTCAGGAACACTTCAGAAAACCACTGTCAGTAACTACAGTTGGTCGTGACATCTGTAAGTGCAAGTTAAAACTCTACTATGCAAAGTGAAAGACATTCATCAACAACACCCAGTAACACCTCCGGCTTCGAAAGCAACTACGCTCCCCTGGTTTAAATGTTGATGATGATAGTTTAGATAGTTGATTGTGATAGTTTAAATAGTGAATGATAGATGGTTGATGATGATGATAGTTGATGATAGTTTAGATAGTTAATGATTGTTTAGATAATTGATGATAGTTGATGGTGATAGTTTAGATGGTTGATGATGATAGTTTAGATAGTTGATTGTTTAGATAATTGATGATAGTTGATGGTGATAAGTTTAGATAGCAGATGATGAAAGTTTCGATAGTGGATGATAGTTTAGAAAATGGATGATAGTTTAAATGGTTGATGGTGATAGTTTAGAAGGTTGATGATGATAGTTTAGATAGTGGATGATAGTTTAGAAGGTTGATGGTGATAGTTTAGATAGTGGATGATGATAGTTTAGATAGTGGATGATAGTTTAGAAAATGGATGACAGTTTAGATGGTTGATGGTAAAAGTTTAGATAGTGGATGATAGTTTAGGAAATGGATGATAATTTAGATGGTTGATGATGATAGTTTGGATAGTGGATGATAGTTTAGATGGTTGATGATGATAGTTGAGATTGTGTCAGGTAACTTTATTTTGAAATCCAGCTACTCTTGGACATGTCACAGCAGGAAGTAAGGACAATTTGGAACCAGGCTGATAAAAAGGATATTTATTTGACAAAGACAGGAAAGTGTGGACCATGTGAGAAGAAGGTGAGGTCAACACGTACCGTCTGCCAGGTAGTCCCACCTCCACAGGTGGAGAACGTGGTCGTAGAAGGAGCAGCTGGCGAGCAGAAAAGAAGATGTGTCGCCATGGCGACCGACACCCTCTCCTGCACTGGCAGCTGCTCCAAGGTCTTCTGGGACGTAACGTCCACTGTGGTCCTCCAGGCAGGTGTCCAGGCTGCCGGTGGGAGACTCGTACTGGATCTTCAGGTGACCGTCTGCCGGCTTCGACGGCGTGGGGGAAGGGGCGGGAGGAGCAGGTTCCCCCACAGGAAGCTGAGACCAGTCGGCTCCGTAAGCCAAGGAGTTGTGCAGGACGTACGACGCCACCACTGGACACGCTCCCCCAGCCGCCTCTGCATGGCAACACATTCTTAGCATTTATCATTAGTAGTATTACTCACAGTAACACTAATAGTATTTACATTCTTAGTATTAGTAGTATTACTCACAGTAACATTAATAGTATTTACATTGTTAGTATTAGTAGTATTACTCACAGTAACACTAGTAGTATTTACATTGTTAGCATTAGTAGTATTACTGACAGTAACATTAGTAGTATTTGCATTGTTAGCATTAGTAGTATTGCTCACAGTAACACTAGTAGTATTTACATTGTTAGCATTAGTAGTATTACTGACAGTAACATTAGTAGTATTTACATTGTTAGCATTAGTAGTATTACTCACAGTAACATTAGTAGTATTTACATTGTTAGCATTAATATTATTACTGACAGTAATATTAGTAGTATTTACATTAGTATTAGTAGTATTACTGACAGTAATGTTACTATTACTACTGACAGTGATATTAGTAGTATTACTGACAGTAATATTAGTAGCATTACTGACAGTAATATTAGTAGTATTACTGACAGTAATATTTGTAGTATTTATATTGTTAACATTGGTAGTATTACTGACAGTAATATTTGTAGTATTTATATTGTTAACATTGGTATTATTACTGACAATAATATTAGTGGTATTACTGACAATATTAGTAGTATTTACATTGTTAGCAATATTAGCAGTATTACTGAAAGCAATATTAGTAGTATTTACATTGTTAGCATTAGTAGTATTACTCACAGTAACACAAGTAGTATTTACATTCTTAGCATTAGTAGTATTACTCACAGTAACACAAGTAGTATTTACATTGTTAGCATTAGTAGTATTACTCACAGTAACACTAGTAGTATTTACATTGTTAGCATTAGTAGTATTACTCACAGTAATATTAGTATTATTTACATTGTTAGCATTAATATTAGTAGTATTACTGACAGTAATATTAGTAATATTTACATCGTTAGCATTAATGTTAGTAGTATTACTGACAGTAATATTAGTATTATTTACATTGTTAGCATTAATATTAGTAGTATTACTGACAGTAATATTAGTAGTATTCACATTGTTAGCATTACTATTAGTAGTATTACTGACAGTAATATTGGTATTATTTACACTGTTAGTATTAATATTAGTAGTATTACTAACAGTAATATTAGTATTATTTACATTGTTAGCATTAATATTAGTAGTATTACTGACAGTAATATTAGTAATATTTACATTGTTAGCATTAATGTAAGTAGTATTACTGACAGTAATAGTATTATTTACATTGTTAGCATTAATATTAGTAGTATTGCTGACAGTAATATTTATATTGTTAGCATTAGTAGTATTACTGACAGTAATATTAGTAGTATTTACATTGTTAGCATTAATATTAGTAGTATTACTGACAGTAATATTAGTAGTATTTACATTGTTAGCATTAATATTAGTAGTATTACTGACAGTAATATTAATATTTACATTCTTAGCATTAGTAGTATTACTGACAGTAATATTAGTAGTATTCACATTGTTAGCATTACTATTAGTAGTATTACGGACAGTAATATTAGTAGTATTACTAACAGTAATATTAGTAGTATTACTAATAGTAATACTAGTAGTATTAATATGATGTGTTCACCTGTATTAATATGTGTTCACCTGTATGACTATGATGATGATGATGTGCTCACCTGTGCTATGTTGAGTATTGAGAACATGTATATGATTGTGCATGCAGGCTGCCAGGAGAAGATGGTGGTGAGAAGGATGCCACTTCAACCTCCACACTCCTCCTCCCAAAGTGCTCTCACTCACAGGAGCTCGCATATTTCGACCGTCCCACAGCAGTACTTTCTCATCGTAGCTGAAATACACACACAAATACTTTAATACGTTCACATTGTTGCAGTACTTTCTCATCGTAGCTGAAATACACACACAAATACTTCAATACTTTCACATTGTTGCAGTACTTTCTCATCGTAGCTGAAATACATACACAAATACGTACTTCAATACTTTCACATTGTTGTTGTTCATCGTAGCTGAAATACATACACAAATACTTCAATACTTTCTTATCATAGCTGAAATACACACAGAAATACTTCCAATACGTTCACATTGTTGCAGTACTTTCTCATGGTAGCTGAAATACACACACAAATACTTCAATATTTTCACATTGCTGCAGTACTTTCTCATCGTAGCTGAAATACACACACAAATACTTCAATATTTTCACATTGTTGCAGTACTTTCTCATCGTAACTGAAATACACACACAAATACTTCAATACTTTACATAGTTTATATTTGATGTAATAATCATAGTTTATATTTGATATAGTTAATTACAGTTTACATACTTTATATTTGATATAATAATTATACTTATACTGAGAGTTAAGATCGTTGATAATGATGGTTATGATGGTTGATGACGGTAGTTTAGATAGTTAATTCAGCTGATGATAGTTCAGTTGATAGTTTTTATTGTTGAAATAGTTAATTATAGTTTATATAGATGGTGATAGTTAAGATAGTTGACAGTTTAGATAGTTGATGATAGTTTAGATAGATGGTGATAGTTTAGATAGTTGATGATGATAGTTTAGATAGATGGTGATAGTTAAGATAGTTGATGATAGTTTAGATAGTTGATGATGATAGTTTAGATAGATGGTGATAGTTTAGATAGTTGATGATGATAGTTTAGATAGATGGTGATAGTTAAGATCGTTGATGATAGTTTAGATAGTTGATGATGATAGTTTAGATGGATGGTGATAGTTTAGATAGTTGATGATGATAGTTTAGATGGATGGTGATAGTTTAGATGGTTGATGATGATAGTTTAGATAGATGGTGATAGTTTAGATAGTTGATGATGATAGTTTAGATAGATGGTGATAGTTAAGACAGCTGATGATAGTTCAGTTGATAGTTTGTATTGTTGAGATAGTTAATGCTAGTTTAGATAGATGGTGATAGTTAAGATAGTTGATGATAGTTTAGATGGTTGATTATGATAGTTTAGATGGATGGTGATAGTTAAGATAGTTGATGATAGTTTAGATAGTTGATGATGATAGTTTAGATAGTTGATGATATTTACCTGCCAGTAGCAAGGATGTGTTCTCGATGGGGGTTGCTGTGAATGCTGCACACGCCCATAGAATGCCTTTGGAACAATAGAAATTAAAACTTATATCAAATATATATAATATACCGGTATATATAATATACATATATATATAATATATATAAAATATCAACATTCCTCTATGTTGATAGTTATATGTATGATTATGCGCCATGAATAGTTATAGTCATAGTTCATGCTATGAACTATGACTATAACTAGGGATGTCCGATAATGGCTTTTTGGCGATATCCGATATTCCGATATTGTCCAACTCTTTAATTACCGATACCGATATCAACCGATACCGATGTCAACCGATACCGATATATACAGTCGTGGAATTAACAAATTATTATGCCTAATTTGGACAACCAGGGATGGTGAAGATAAGGTCCTTTTAAAGAAATAAAAATAAAATAAGATAAGATAAATAAATTAAAAACATTTTCTTGAATAAAAAAGAAAGTAAAACGATATAAAAACAATTACATAGAAACTAGTAATTAATGAAAATTAGTAAAATTAACTGTTAAAGGTTAGTCCTATTAGTGGACCAGCTGCACGCACAATCATGTGTGCTTACGGACTGTATCCCTTGCAGACTGTATTGATATATATTGATATATAATGTAGGAACCAGAATATTAATAACAGAAAGAAAAAACCCTTTTGTGTGAATGAGTGTAAATGGGGGAGGGAGGTTTTTTGGGTTGGTGCACTAATTGTAAGTGTATCTTGTGTTTTTTATGTTGATTTAATAAATAAATTTAAAAAATAATAAAATAAAAAATATTAAAAAAACAAAACCGATAATAAAAAAAAACAATAATTTGCGATATTACATTTTAAAGCATTTATCGGCCGATAATATTGGCAGGCCGATATTATCGGACATCTCTAACTATAACTAAAACTATAAATATGAATGGTCATAGGTATAGCTCATGCTATGAACTCGGAGTAAAACTATAACTATGAATGGTCATAGTTATAGTTCATACTATGAACTAGGACTAAAACTATAGCTATGAATGGTTATAGTCATAATTCATGCTATGAACGATGACTATAACTATAACTAAAACTATAACTATGAATGGTCATAGTTATAGTTCATACTATGAACTAGGACTAAAACTATAGGTATGAATGGTTATAGTCATAGTTCATGCTATGAACTATGACTATAACTATAGCTAAAACTATAACTATGAATGGTCATAGTTATAGTTCATTCTATGAACTATGACTAAAACTCTAACTATGAATGGTTATAGTCATAGTTCATGTTATGAACTATGACTATAACTAAAACTATGAATGGTCATAGTTATAGTTCATATTATGGCAAGTATGTTCATGGCGCATAACCATAACTCTAATTAGGAATATTCTAGACTTATATGGCCAGATAATAGGAACGTTGCTGTATTGTATTGGAGATTCCAGCACTACTCACAGTGGCAAGAGTACCTTTTCAAAGTACCACAATAAATATTAACATTAAGAGTACTACAAGGTACCACACCATTTATTTACATAGATAGTAAATAATTCCACTTTATTTACTAAGATAGAAACTTCAAAGTCACACAATATTCACTAATATAGATACTTCAAAGTACCACAATATTTACTGACATAGATACTTTACTAACATAGAACCACAACATTTACCAACATAGATACTTTAAAATACCACATTTACTAACATAGTTACGTCAAAGTACCACAACATTTACTAACAGAGATACTTCAAAGTACCACAGCATTTATTA
Source organism: Nerophis lumbriciformis (assembly GCF_033978685.3). Taxonomy (NCBI): domain Eukaryota; kingdom Metazoa; phylum Chordata; class Actinopteri; order Syngnathiformes; family Syngnathidae; genus Nerophis; species Nerophis lumbriciformis. Next base: position 13,719,966 of record NC_084567.2, on the reverse strand, counting down.
ACAGATACCTCAAAGAACCACAACATTTACTAACATAGATACTTCAAAGTATCTAAAGTTCACGAGTGAGGGAAGAGTGGATCGTGAGATCGACAGGCGGATCGGTGCGGCATCTTCAGTAATGCGGACGCTGTATCGATCCGTTGTGGTGAAGAAGGAGCTGAGCCAGAAGGCAAAGCTCTCGATTTACCAGTCGATCTACGTTCCCATCCTCACCTATGGTCATGAGCTTTGGGTGTTGACCGAAAGGACAAGATCACGGGTACAAGCGGCCGAAATGAGTTTCCTCCGCCGGGTGGCGGGGCTCTCCCTTAGAGATAGGGTGAGAAGCTCTGCCATCCGGGGGGAGCTCAAAGTAAAGCCGCTGCTCCTCCATATCGAGAGGAGCCAGATGAGGTGGTTCGGGCATCTGGTCAGGATGCCACCCGAACGCCTCCCTCGGGAGGTGTTTCGGGCACGTCCGACCGGTAGGAGGCCACGGGGAAGACCCAGGACACGTTGGGAAGACTATGTCTCCCGGCTGGCCTGGGAACGCCTCGGGATCCACCGGGAGGAGCTGGACGAAGTGGCTGGGGAGAGGGAAGTCTGGGCTTCCCTGCTTAGGCTGCTGCCCCCGCGACCCGACCTCGGATAAGCGGAAGAAGATGGATGGATGGATGGATGGATGGATGGATGGATACTTCAAAGTACCACAGTATTTATTAACAGATACTTCAAAGTACCACAATATTTATCAAAATAGATACTTCAAAGAACAACAACATTTACTAAGATAGATAGTAAATAATCACACAATATTTACTATCAGATACTTCAAAATACCACAATATTTACAAACATAGATCCTTTAAAGCAGTGTTTTTCAACCACTGTGCCGCGGTGCCGCGTCTGGTGTGCTGTGGGAGATCATCTAGTTTCACCTATTTGGGTTAAAAATATTTTTTGCAAACCAGTAAATATAGTCTGCACATTATGTGCTGTTGTTGAGTGTTGGTGCTGTCTAGAGCTCGGCAGAGTAACCGTGTAATACTCTTCTATATCAGTAGGTGGCAGCCGGTAGGTAATTGCTTTGTAGATGTCAGAAACAGCGGGAGGCAGGGTGAAGGTAAAAATGTGTCTAATGTTTGAACCAAAATTAAACAAAAGGTGAGTGCCCCTAAGAAAAGGCATTGAAGCTTAGAGAATGCTATGCAGAACAAAACTAAAACTGAACTGGCTACAAAGTAAACAAAAACAGAATGCTGGACGACAGCAAAGACTTACTGTGGAGCAAAAAGGGCATCCACAATGTACATCCGAACATGACATGACAATCAACAATGTCCCTAAAAAGAAGGATTATAAACAACTGAAATATTCTAGATTGCTAAAACAAAGTAGATGCGGGAAATATCGCTCAAAGGAAGACATGAAACTGCTCCAGGAAAATACCAAAAAAAGAGAAAAAGCCACCAAAATGGGAGAGCAAGACAAGAACTAAAACACAACGCACATGAAAACAGCAAAAAACTCAAAATAAGTCACGGCGTGATGTGACAGGTGGTGACAGTGCACCTACTTTGAGACAAGAGCTATATTGATGCATGCTTGGTTATGGTTTAAAGTCATACCCAACAATTGCGACAACGACTTTAACTTTTTACTGTCAACTGTGTTTCGTTTTTTAATGATTTGTGCTGGTGGTGTGCCTCCGAATTTTTTCAACGCTAAAAATGTGCCTTGGCTCAAAAAAGGTTGAAAAACACCGATTTAAAGTACCACAATAGTTACTAGAATAGATAGTAAAATAACCCCACAATATTTACTAAGATAGATACTTCAAAGTACCACAACATTTAAGTTTAAAGTACCAATGATTGTCACACACACACTAGGTGTGGTGAAATGTGTCCTCTGCATAAGACCCATCCCCTTGATCACCCCCTGGGAGGTGAGCAGTGGGCAGCAGCGGTGCCGCGCCCGGGAATCATATTTTTGGTGATTTAACCCCCAATTCCAACCCTTGATGCTGAGCGCTAAGCAGGGTGGTAATGGGTCCCATTTTTATAGTCTTTGGTATGACTCGGCCGGGGTTTGAACTCACAACCTACCGATCTCAGGACGGACACTCTAACCACTAGGCCACTGAACTAACATAAATAACTAAATGTATCACAATATTTACTAACATAGATACTACAAAGTACCACAACATGTACTAAGATAGAGGGTAAATAGTACCACAACATGTACTAAGATAGTTGGTAAATAGTACCACAATATGTACTAAGATAGTTGATAAATAGTACCACAACATGTACTAAGATAGATAGTAAATAGTACCTTTTACTGGTGAATGTGGGTGTGGAAGAATCCATTCTGAGATCCCAGCCTTTAAGTTTACAATCATCACCGCCTGAGAAGACAACAATATTTATTTTATACATAGTCAATATTTATTTGATGCAGATTTAATATTTCTTTTACACAGATTCAATATTTATTATATACATATTCAATATATATTTTATACATATTCAATATTTATTTTGAACATATTCAATATTTATTTTATTCATAATCAATATTTATTTGATACATATTCAATATATATGTTATACATATTTAATACATGTTTTAAACATATTAAATATTTGTATTATATATATATATTTATTGTAATACATATTCAATATTTATTTGATACATATTCAATAGTTTATATTATATATATATATACTGTGTATATATATATATATATATATATATATATATTCAATATTTATTTTAAACATATTCAATATTTTCATTATATATTTCATATTTATTTTATACATATTCAATATTTATCTTATACATATTCAATATTTATTTTAAACATTCAATATTGTTATTATATATTTCATATTTATTTTATACATATTCGATATTTATTTTAAACAGTCAATATTTATTTTATACATATTCAATATTTATTTTGAACATATTTAATATTTATTTTATACATATTCAATATTTATTTTATACATATTCAATATTTATTTTAGACATATTTAATATTTATTTAATTTACATAGATACATCAAAGTACATTTACTAAACATAGATACTTCAAAGTGCCACAACATTTACTAACATAGATACTTCAAAGTACTACAACATTTACTAACATAGATACTTCGAAGTACTACAACATTTACTAACATAGATACTTCAAAGTATCACAATATTTACAAACAAATACTTCAAAGTACCACAATATTTACTAACATATATATTTCAATGTACCACATTTACTAAAATAGACACTTCAAAGTACCACAACATTTACTAGCATAGATACTTCAAAGTACCACAACATTTACTAGCATAGAAACTTCATAGTACCACAACATTTACTAAAATTAAGTATTTATTTTCGACATATTCAATATTTATTTTAAACATATTCAATATTTGTTTTAAATTATATTCAATATTTATTTTAAACATATTTAATATTTATTTTTAAACATATTCAATAATTATTTTATACATAGTCAATATTTATTTTATACACAGTCAATATTTATTTTATACATACTCAATATTTATTTTGTACATGGTCAATATTTTGTGTCAATTGATGGTGTGGTAGATATTGTAGTACTTTGTAGAAGTAGTAGTAGTAGTAGTACCTGAGTACACCAGGTGTGTGTCCCAGTAGGAGAAGGCTGAGATCTAGTAGTAAATAATGCAGTCCTTTGAAGTAGTAGTAGTAGTAGTAGTAGTACCTGAGTACACCAAGTGTGTGTCCCAGTAGGAGAAGGCGGAGATCTAGTAGTATATATTGAAGTCCTTTGAAGTAGTAGTAGTAGTAGTAGTAGTCGTCCCTGAGTACACCAAGTGTGTTTCCCAAGGCTGAGATCTAGTAGTAAATATTGTAGTACTTTGAAGTAGTAGTAGTAGTTGTAGTACCACCTGAGTACACCAGGTGTGTGTCCCAGTAGGAGAAGGCGGAGATCTAGTAGTATATATTGAAGTACTTTGTAGTAGTAGTAGTAGTAGTAGTCGTCCCTGAGTACACCAAGTGTGTTTCCCAAGGCTGAGATCTAGTAGTAAATATTGTAGTACTTTGAAGTAGTAGTAGTAGTTGTAGTACCACCTGAGTACACCAGGTGTGTGTCCCAGTAGGAGAAGGCGGAGATCTAGTAGTATATATTGAAGTACTTTGAAGTAGTAGTAGTAGTAGTAGTAGTCGTACCTGAGTACACCAAGTGTGTTTCCCAAGGCTGAGATCTAGTAGTAAATATTGTAGTACTTTGAAGTAGTAGTAGTAGTACCACCTGAGTACACCAGGTGTGTGTCCCAGTAGGAGAAGGCTGAGATCTAGTAGTAAATTTTGAAGTACTTTGAAGTGGTAGTAGTAGTAGTACCTCAGCACACCATATGTGTTTCCCAGTAGGAGAAGGCTAAAATCTAGTAGTAAATATTGTAGTACTTTGAAGTAGTAGTAGTACCTGAGTACACCAGGTGTGTGTCCCAGTAGGAGAAGGCGGAGATCTAGTAGTATATATTGAAGTACTCAGGTACACTAGTCGTACCTGAGTACACCAGGTGTGTGTGTCCCAATGCTGAGATCTGGTAGTAAATATTGTAGTACTTTGAAGTAGTAGTAGTAATAGTAGTAGTACCTGAGTACACCAGGTGTGTGTCCCAGTAGGAGAAGGCTGAGATCTAGTAGTAAATATTGTAGTACTTTGAAGTAGTAGTAGTAGTAGTAGTGGTAGTAGTAGTAGTAGTAGTAGTAGTAGTAGTAGTAGTAGTAGTACCTGAGTACACCAGGTGTGTGTCCCAGTAGGAGAAGGTGGAGATCTAGTAGTATATATTGAAGTACTTTGAAGTAGTAGTAGTAGTAGTAGTAGTAGTCGTACCTGAGTACACCAGGTGTGTGTCCCAATGCTGAGATCTAGTAGTAAATATTGTAGTACTTTGAAGTAGTAGTAGTAGTATCTGAGTACACCAGGTGTGTGTCCCAGTAGGAGAAGGCTGAGATCTAGCAGTAAATATTGTAGTACTTTGAAGTAGTAGTAGTAGTAGTACCTGAGTACACCAGGAGTGTGTCCCAGTAGGAGAAGGCGGAGATCTAGTAGTATATATTGAAGTACTTTGAAGTAGTAGTAGTAGTAGTAGTAGTAGTAGTCATACCTGAGTACACCAGGTTTGTGTCCCAATGTTGAGATCTAGTAGTAAATATTGTAGTACTTTGAAGTAGTAGTAGTAGTAGTAGTATCTGAGTGCACCAGGTGTGTGTCCCAGTAGGAGAAGGCTGAGATCTAGTAGTAAATATTGTAGTACTTTGAAGTAGTAGTAGTAGTAGTACCTGAGTACACCAGGTGTGTGTCCCAGTAGGAGAAGGCGGAGATCTAGTAGTACATATTGAAGTACTTTGAAGTAGTAGTAGTAGTAGTAGTAGTAGTAGTAGTCGTACCTGAGTACACCAGGTGTGTGTCCCAATGCTGAGATCTAGTAGTAAATATTGTAGTACTTTGAAGTAGTAGTAGTAGTAGTAGTAGTAGTAGTAGTATCTGAGTACACCAGGTGTGTGTCCCAGTAGGATAAGGCTGAGATCGAGCAGTAAATATTGTAGTACTTTGAAGTAGTAGTAGTAGTAGTAGTAGTAGTAGTAGTAGTAGTACCTGAGTACACCAAGTGTGTGTCCCAGTAGGAGAAGGCGGAGATCTAGTAGTATATATTGAAGTATTTTGAAGTAGTAGTAGTAGTAGTAGTAGTACCTGAGTACACCAGGTGTGTGTCCCAGTAGGAGAAGGCGGAGATCTAGTAGTATATATTGAAGTACTTTGAAGTAGTAGTAGTAGTAGTAGTAGTACCTGAGTACACCAGGTGTGTGTCCCAGTAGGAGAAGGCGGAGATCCAAGCTTCATAGTCGTGAGCTCTCAGGTGAGTCACGGGTGAAAGGTGAGTTTGGTGCAAAGAAAAGACGCTGACACTTCCTGTTGAGTCGCTGCACACAACCTTCACGTCACTGCTGCTCACCAAAACACAACACACACACACACACACACACACACACACACACACACACACACACACACACACACACACACACACACACACACAATATTTGTGTAGAATACTATTAGGACATACATTTATTATTGTCATATTGTGAGAGAGACGTCACCTGTCCATCCTTCCAGTGGACCAATCTAACGACAAAACAAGTCCTTCTGACACCTTCTTGTTGTTGATCACCTGTAGACTCACACTGCCTTCCTACTGACACACACAACAATCACTGTGTCACTACACAACAACTACACTGCCTTCCTACTGACACACACAACAATCACTGTGTCACTACACAACAACTACACTGCCTTCCTACTGACACACACAACAATCACTGTGTCACTACACAACAACTACACTGCCTTCCTACTGACACACACAACAATCACTGTGTCACTAAACAACTACACTGCCTTCCTACTGACACACACAACAATCACTATGTCACTACACAACAACTACACTGCCTTCCTACTGACACACACAACAATCACTGTGTCACTACACAACAACTACACTGCCTTCCTACTGACACACACAACAATCACTGTGTCACTACACAACAACTACACTGCCTTCCTACTGACACACACAGCAATCACTATGTCACTACACAACAACTACACTGCCTTCCTACTGACACACACAACAATCACTGATCACTGTGTCACTACACAACAACTACGCTGCCTTCCTACTGACACGCACAACAATCACTGTGTCACTACACAACAACTACACTGCCTTCCTACTGACACACACAACAATCACTGTGTCACTACAAAACTACACTGCTTTCCTACTGACACACACACAACAATCACTGTGTCACTACACAACAACTACACTGCCTTCCTACTGACACACACAACAATCACTGTGTCACTACACAACAACTACACTGCCTTCCTACTGACACACACAACAATCACTGTGTCACTACACAACAACTACACTGCCTTCCTACTGACACACACAACAATCACTATGTCACTACACAACAACTACACTGCCTTCCTACTGACACACACAACAATCACTGTGTCACTACACAACAACTACACTGCCTTCCTACTGACACACACAACAATCACTATGTCACTACAAAACAACTACATTGCCTTCCTACTGATACAAACAACAATCACTGTCACTACACAATGACTACACTGCCTTCCTACTGACACACACAATCACTGTGTAACTACACAATAACTACACTGCCTTCCTACTGATACAAACAACAATCACTGTCACTACACAATGACTACACTGCCTTCCTACTGACACACACAATCACTGTGTCACTACACAACAACTACACTGCCTTCCTACTGACACACACAACAATCACTGTGTCACTACACAACAACTACACTGCCTTCCTACTGACACACACAACAATCACTGTGTCACTACACAACAACTACACTGCCTTCCTACTGACACACACAACAATCACTGTGTCACTACACAACAACTACACTGCCTTCCTACTGACACGCACAACAATCACTGTGTCACTACACAACAACTACACTGCCTTCCTACTGACACACACAACAATCACTGTGTCACTACACAACAACTACACTGCCTTCCTACTGACACACACAACAATCACTGTGTCACTACACAACAACTACACTGCCTTCCTACTGACACGCACAACAATCACTGTGTCACTACACAACAACTACACTGCCTTCCTACTGACACACACAACAATCACTGTGTCACTACAAAACTACACTGCTTTCCTACTGACACACACACAACAATCACTGTGTCACTACACAACAACTACACTGCCTTCCTACTGACACACACAACAATCACTGTGTCACTACACAACAACTACACTGCCTTCCTACTGACACACACAACAATCACTGTGTCACTACAAAACTACACTGCTTTCCTACTGACACACACACAACAATCACTGTGTCACTACACAACAACTACACTGCCTTCCTACTGACACACACAACAATCACTGTGTCACTACACAACAACTACACTGCCTTCCTACTGACACACACACAACAATCACTGTGTCACTACACAACAACTACACTGCCTTCCTACTGACACACACAACAATCACTGTGTCACTACACAACAACTACACTGCCTTCCTACTGACACACACAACAATCACTGTGTCACTACACAACAACTACACTGCCTTCCTACTGACACACACAACAATCACTATGTCACTACACAACAAATACACTACCTTCCTACTGACACACACAACAATCACTGTGTCACTACACAACAACTACACTGCCTTCCTACTGACACACACAACAATCACTGTGTCACTACAAAACTACACTGCTTTCCTACTGACACACACACAACAATCACTGTGTCACTACACAACAACTACACTGCCTTCCTACTGACACACACAACAATCACTGTGTCACTACACAACAACTACACTGCCTTCCTACTGAAACACACACAACAATCACTGTGTCACTACACAACAACTACACTGCCTTCCTACTGACACACACAACAATCACTGTGTCACTACACAACAACTACACTGCCTTCCTACTGACACACACAACAATCACTGTGTCACTACACAACAACTACACTGCCTTCCTACTGACACACACAACAATCACTATGTCACTACACAACAACTACACTGCCTTCCTACTGACACACACAACAATCACTGTGTCACTACACAACAACTACACTGCCTTCCTACTGACACACACACAATCACTATGTCACTACACAACAACTACATTGCCTTCCTACTGATACAAACAACAATCACTGTGTCACTACACAATGACTACACTGCCTTCCTACTGACACACACAATCACTGTGTAACTACACAACAACTACACTGCCTTCCTACTGACACACACACAACAATCACTGTGTCGCTACACAACAACTACGCTGCCTTCCTACTGATACACACAACAATCACTGTGTCACTACACAACAACTACACTGCCTTCCTACTGACACACACAACAATCACTGTGTCACTACACAACAACTACACTGCCTTCCTACTGACACACACAACAATCACTATGTCACTACACAACAACTACATTGCCTTCCTACTGATACAAACAACAATCACTGTGTCACTACACAATGACTACACTGCCTTCCTACTGACACACACAATCACTGTGTAACTACACAACAACTACACTGCCTTCCTACTGACACACACACAACAATCACTGTGTCACTACACAACAACTACGCTGTCTTCCTACTGACACACACAACAATCACTGTGTCACTACACAACAACTACACTGCCTTCCTACTGACACACACAATCACTGTGTCACTACACAACTACACTGCCTTCCTAGTGACACACACAACAATCACTGTGTCACTACACAACAACTACACTGCCTTCCTACTGACACACACAACAATCACTGTGTCACTACACAACTACACTGTCTTCCTACTGACACACACAACAATCATGTGTCACTACACAACTATACTGTCTTCCTACTGACACACACAACAATCGCTATGTCAGTACACAACAACTACACTGCCTTCCTACTGACACACACAACAATCACTGTCACTACACAACTACACTGGCTTTCTTCTGACACACACAACAATCACTGTTTCATTACACAACAACTACAATGCCTTTCTTACTGACACACAACAATCAGTGTCACTACACAACAACTACACTTCCTTCCTACTGACACACACAACAATCACTGTGTCACTACACAACTACACTTCCTTCCTACTGACTCTACAACAATAACTGTGTCACTAAACAACACACAACCACCACTGTGTCACTACAGAACAACTACACTGCCTTCCTACTGACACACACAACAATCACTGTGTCACTACACAACTACACTTCCTTCTTACTGACTCTACAACAATAACTGTGTCACTACACAACACACAACCACCACTGTGTCACTACACAACAACTACACTGCCTTCCTACTGAGGCACACAACAATCACTGTGTCACTACAGAACAACTACACTTCTTTCCTACTGACACACAACAATCACTGTCACTACACAACAACTACACACTACACTATGGTCCTACTCACACACAACCATCAGTGTATCACTACACAACAACTACACAGAATGCACAATGGTCCTACTTAACACACAACTATCAGTGTATCACTACAGAAAAACTACATAATGTGCACAATCGTCCTACTTAACACACAACTATCAGTGTATCACTACAAAACAACTACACAATGGTCCTACTCACACACAACCATCAGTGTATCACTACACAACAATTACACAATGATCCTACTCACACACAACCATCAGTGTATCACTACACAACAATGACACAACAACTACATAATGGTCGTACATAACACAACAATACAATACTTAGTGTGGTGACAAAAAACATGCACAATGGTCCTATACAACACACTAACACAACACAAGACAACATGAACAATGAAAAGTAGAGTAGAATGTGTCACATATGATAAGTGTAGTACTACACAACACAACACAACATGACAAGTAGAGTAGGATGTGTCACATATGATAAGTGTAACACAACACAACAAGTAGAGTAGGATACGTTACATATGATAAGTGTAACACTACAGAACACAACACAACATGACAAGTAGAGTAGGATGTGTCACATATGATAAGTGTAATACTACACAACACAACATGACAAGTAGAGTAGGATGTGTCACATCTGATAAGTGTAATACTACACAACACAACACGACATGACAAGTAGAGTAGAATGTGTCACATATGATAAATGTAACACAACACAACATGACGAGTAGGATGTATCACAGGTGATAAATGTAACACAACATAACACAACAAGACAAGTAGAGTAGGATGTGTTACACATATGATAAGTGTAATTCTACGCAACACAACATGACAAGTAGAGTAAGATGTGTCACATATGATAAGTGTAATACTACACAACACAACACAACACGACAAGTAGAGTAGGATGTCACATATGATAAGTGTAACACTACACAACACAACACGACAAGTAGAGTATGATTTGTCACATCTAATAAGTGTAACACTACACAACACAACATGACGAGTAGGATGTGTCACATATGATAAGTGTAACACTACACAACACAACACGACATGAAAAGTAGAGTCACATATGATAAGTGTAACACTACACAACACAACAAGTAGAGTAAAATGTGTTACACATATGATAAGTGTAACACTACACAACACGACATGATAAGTAAAATAGGATGTGTCACATATAAGTGTAACACTACACAACACAACACAACACAACATGACAAGTAGAGTAGGATGTGTCACATATGATAAGTGTAACAACACAACACAACATGACAAGTAGAGTAGGATGTGCCACATATGATAAATGTAACAACACAACACAACCACAACATGACAAGTAGAGTAGATATGCAAATACTACACAAAGCATGTGGAGTGTGTACCTGTTCAGGTGACAGTGTGTGTACTTGTAGTTCTCCATTAGAAGCTGCCAGACCCATCAGCACCTTTCCTGACACCGCCACATGACACCTGGCCACACACACACACACACACACACACACACACACACACACACACACACACACACACACACACACACACACACACACACACACACACACACACACATACACACACACACACACACAGACACACACACATAAACATTTAACAAATATATCATTTTGATAACTAATAACTTTGAATAACTCTTCTGCTATCATTTATTCACATGCACCTGCAACTATCACTAGTGTATGTGTGTACATACGTGTGTGTGTGTGTGTGTGTCTGTGTGTGTGTGTGTGTGTGTGTGTGTACCATTTGATATCAAGAATAGCAGACATGTCGATGGTCTGGATCTCAGTGAGGTGAGAAGTCTTTGCTTCTTGTTGATATCTCCAAAGATACAAACGACCTTTTCTACTTGGAGGAACATCTTCTTCTTCCTGCAACAACAAATACACATATACATTACTCTATGTACACACATACATACATACATACATACATACATATCCAGTGTATATATTTGATATACACTCTACATGCCCCTGAAGCTGACCAACACACCAGATTGTAGTCACCTGGAGGTGTGTCTTAAAGAAATTAAACAAAGGATGTCCAGCAACTTTTTGCCACTTAACGCTAAGAAAACGGAAATGTTGATCATCGGACACAGACACCTATTTAATAATACCACCATAACATTTGACAAGACAATTAGACATTGAATTAATAATACCACCTGAACATTTGACAAGACAAATAGACATTTAATTAATAATACCACATTAACATTTGACAAGACAATTAGACATTGAATTAATAATACCACCTGAACATTTGACAAGACAAATAGACATTTAATTAATAATACCACCTTAACATTTCACAAGACAATTAGACACTTAATTAATAATACCACCTTATCATTTGACAACAAAACAATTACACACCTATTTAATAATACCACCTTATCATTTGACAACAAAGCAATTACAAAACCTATTTAATAATACCACCTTAACATTTGACAACAAATCAATTACAAACATTTAATAATACCACATTAACATTTGACAACAAAACAATGATACACGTATTTAATAATACCACCTTAACATTTGACAACAAAACAATTACCGGTACACACCTATTCAATAATACCACCTTAACATTTGACAACAAAACAATTATACACTTATTTGACAATACCACCTTAACATTTGACAACAAAACAATTCTACACCTATTTAATAATACCACCTTAACATTTGACAACAAATAAGCGGTAGAAAATGGATGAATGAATGGACAATTACAGTATACACCTATTTAATAATACCACCTTAACATTTGGCAACAAAACAATTATACACCTATTTAATAATACTACCTTAACATTTTACAACAAAACAATCATACACTTATTTGATAATACCACCTTAACATTTGACAACAAAACAATTATACACTTATTTGACAATACCACCATAACATTTGACAACAAAACAATTATACACCTATTTAATAATACCACCTTAACATTCGACAACAAAACAATTATGCACCTATTTAATAATACCACCTTAACACTTGACAACAATACAATTATACACTTATTTGATAATAGCACCTTAACATTTGACAACAAAACAATTCTACACCTATTAATTAATACCACCTTAACATTTGACAACAAAACAATTATACACTTATTTGATAATACCACCTTAACATTTGACAACAAAACAATTCTACACCCATTTAATAATACCACCTTAACATTTTACAACAAAACAATTATACACTTATTTGATAATACCACCTTAACATTTGACACCAAAACAATTCTACACCTATTTAATAATACCACCTTAACATTTGACAACAAATAAACGGTAGAAAATGGATAGATGGATGGACAATTATACACCTATTTAATAAAACCACCTTAACATTTGACAACAAAACAATTATACACCTATTTAATAATGCGGTAGAAGGTGGTAGGTGCCACATTAGTAGTAGTAGTAGTATTTTAAGTATTACTTGCAGTACAAGGTGGTAGGTGCCACATAAGTAGTAGCAGTAGTAGTAGTAGTATTTGAAGTATCTTGTGGTAGAAGGTGATAGGTACCACATAAGTAGTAGTATTTGAAGTATTACTTGTGGTAGAAGGTGGTAGGTGCCACATAAGTAGTAGTATTTGAAGTATTACTTGCTGTAGAAGGTGGTAGGTGCCACATTAGTAGTAGTAGTAGTAGTATTTAGAATATTTATTGTGGTAAAAGGTGGTAGGTACCACATAAGTAGTAGTATTTCAAGTATTACTTGCGGTAGAAGGTGGTAGGTGCCACATTAGTAGTAGTAGTAGTAGTAGTAGTATTTGAAGTATTACTTGCGGTAGAAGGTGGTAGGTGCTACATTAGTAGTAGTAGTAGTAGTATTGGAAGTATTAATTGCGGTAGAAGGTGGTAGGTGCTACATTAGTAGTAGTAGTAGTATTTGAAGTATTACTTGCGGTAGAAGGTGGTAGGTACCACAAGCCAGGATGTGGTGGTAGGAGTACACAGGACACCATTCTACTGTGTCAGCGTTGAACTCCGTGTCCAAAACTTGCAAAGTACGAATTCCTGATCCTCTCTGCATCCTCTCTCTCTCACCTGCTACAAAACATGACAACAACATGTACTGCAACATGTAATACAACATGCACTACAACATGTACTGCAACATGTACTTCAACATGAACTGCAACATGTAATACAACATGTACTGCAACATGTAATACAACATGTACTTCAACATGTACTACAACATGTACTTCAACATGTACTGCAACATGTACTCCAACATGTACTTCAACATGAACTGCAACATGTAATACAACATGTACTGCAACATGTAATACAACATGTACTGGAACATGTACTGCAGCATGTAATACAACATGTACTACAACATTTAATACAACATGTACTGCGACATGTAATACAACATGTACTGCAACATGTAATAAAACATGTAATACAACATGTACTGCAACATGTAATACAACATGTAATACAACATGTACTGCAACATGTACTACAACATGTACTGCAACATGAACTACAACATGTACTGCAACATGTACATGCATCATGATGCATGATTACACGTGTCCTACTATGATACACGTGTGTTACTATGATACATGATTACACGTGTACTTCCATGATACACAAATACTTCTATGATACACTAGTATTATTATGATACATGATTACACGTGTACTACTATGATACTCGAATACTACTATGATACACGAGTACTACTATGATACATGATTACACGTGTACTACTATGATACTCGAATACTACTATGATACACAAGTATTATTATGATACATGATTACACGTGTACTACTATGATACTCCAATACTACTATGATACACGTGTACTACTACGATAAACGAGTAGTACTATGATACATGCTTACACGTGTACTACTATGATTACACGTGTACTACTATGATACACGAGTACTACTATGATACATGAATACTACTATGATACAAGACTACTACTAGGATATACGAGTACTAAGTGCTCGTGTATCATAGTAGTACACGTGTATCATAGTAGTACTGATACAAAGTGGAAAAGTGTTCTGTGGTCTGACGAGTCCACATTTCAAATTGTTTTTGGAAACTGTGGACGTCGTGTCCTCCGGACCAAAGAGGAAAAGATCCATCCGGATTGTTATAGGCGCAAAGTTGAAAAGCCACCATCTGTGATGGTATGGGGGTGTATTAGTGCCCAAGACATGGGTAACTTACACATCTGTGAAGGCACCATTAATGCTGAAAGGTACATACAGGTTTTGGAGCAACATATGTTGCCATCCAAGCAACGTTACCATGGACGCCCCTGCTTATTTCAGCAAGACAATGCCAAGCCACGTGTTACAACAGCATGGCTTCATAGTAAAAGAGTGCGTCCAGACCTGTCTCCCATTGAAAATGTGTGGCGCATTATGAAGCCTAAAATACCACAACGGAGACCCCCGGACTGTTGAACAACTTAAGCTGTACATCAAGCAAGAATGGGAAAGAATTCCACATGAGAAGCTTAAAAAAATGTGTCTCCTCAGTTCCCAAACGTTTACTGAGTGTTGTTAAAAGAAAAGGCCATGTAACACAGTGGTGAACATGCCCTTTCCCAACTACTTTGGCACGTGTTGCAGCCATGAAATTCTAAGTTAATTATTATTTGCAAAAAAAAAAAAAGTTTATGAGTTTGAACATCAAATATCTTGTCTTTGTAGTGCATTCAATTGAATATGGGTTGAAAAGGATTTGCAAATCATTGTATTCCGTTTATATTTACATCGAACACTATTTCCCAACTCATATGGAAACGGGGTTTGTATGATACACGAGTAGTACTATGATACATGATTACATGATATTTGTTTAGTTATTAAATGACTTTGGGCTAACTCTTTAGGCAGCACTGCTGGCTTGAAGGCTACAGTTAGCTTCGTCTTGTAGTTACTACTTGTGTACTAAAGACCGCACAGATACACGCAGGAGCTATAAAGTAATACAGGAGTTATAAAGTACACGTTTACACAAAAGTGGGTTTTTTTAATCCAAACACGTGACGAAGAGTAAAATGAGCGACAATAAGCGTGTATAACGCGATAAACAAACTCACGTTGGATTTGCAGACCTTCTTGTTTTATAGCTGCTGTGCTGAAATCCCACGTGTTTGCAACAATACCGCCACCTGCTGCTCGGAGGCGGATATTACAACTAACATGGTTTTCACAAACACCTTAACTACCGCCACCTGCTGCTCGGATGTGTACACTGCAACTAATATGAAGAGACGCTAATATAAAGGGTTCTTCATGATCAAATTCATACATTTATATAGAATTGTTGCGTTCACGTTCAAACCGGAAAATAATTTAAAAAAAATAAAATAAAAAAATAAAAAAAGATATAAATATATATATATATATATATATATATACATATATATATATATATATATATATATATATATATATATATATATATATAAAGCTTCATCAACACATTTCCCACTTGGAAGCAGAGCGTTTAATATAATTTAGAGTAGTCAGTGTGCAGCATTTGCAGAGTCATTTCTATAGTTGAATTGCGTTGAATCGTGAGAAGTTGTTTTAATATTCATCTTATTGCGACAACCAGGCCCGAATGGAATTGATTAGCATGCATGCTAAGTATTTAGCGAGATAATCAGCACATGACGAATAGTTCTTTTTACGCTCACAATTGTTTAGTCGTGTCGCTGTAAGAGTCGAATATTTACGAGCAAAAGTTTTCTTTCTTCAAGTTCAGCCGTGTGACTCCGGAGAAGACTAGGCAGGTGAGCTCTGATCATTGCACTTTGAGTGACAGCTCCCTCTGGTGGCAGGAGTGATATTTCACTCTGATATTATTGCCTTCGATGATTATTGTTAGGGACCGCAATGTCCCTTTATAGGGACCGCAATGTCCCTTTGGGACAGAGGACCCTATTGTATTTCGTGCGTTTTATTCTTTCTTTCTTTATTATTATATCGCCGCGTCTTTCAGCTGTAATTTGACCCCCTTAACATGCTTCAAAACTCACCATATTTGACACACACATCAGGACTCGCGAAAATTGCGATCTAATCAAAAAACCAAACCCTAAAACTCAAAATTGCGCTCTAGCGCCCCCTAGGAAAAAACACAGACAAAACTGCTTGTAACTTCCGGTAGGAATGTCGTAGAGACATGAAACGAAAACCTCTATGTAGGTCTGACTTAGACCTAGATTTCATACACTGACATGCTTCAGCAAAAATCTACAGGAAGTTTGCAATTCCCCCTTCTAAATAACATTTTAGTAAAAACAGTCACTTTTGCCTCTTTGAGCTGTAATTAACATGCTTCAAAACTCACCAAACTGGACACACACATCAGGACTGGCAAAAATTGCGATCTAATAAAAAAAAACCAACCCCAAAACTCAAAATTGCGCTCTAGCGCCCCCTAGGAAGAAAACACAGACACAACTGCTCCTAGGAAGAAAACTCAGACAAAACTGCCTGTAACTTCCAACAGGAAGTTTGCAATTCCCCCTTCAAAACAAAAGTTTTGTAAAAACCGGTCACCTTTATTCAAAACTTATCTCCCCTGAGCACGTTTGTCGTGTCGGCTTCAAACTAGCACAGGGGAGAGATTGAACCCTTCTGATTAAAAGTTGACGAAAGAGTTTTAATTACTGCTCCGGTTTGGATTTTATGTGCCGTCAAAGTCGGTCCCGTCCATCGCTGCTTGCAGCTTTAATTTGTGTTTGTATTTGTTTCATATAGAAAACACCAATCAAACATTGCTCTTTGAAGAGTACATATTGTAGTACAAACCCCGTTTCCATATGAGTTGGGAAATTGTGTTAGATGTAAATATAAACGGAATACAATGATTTGCAAATCATTTTCAACCCATATTCAGTTGAATATGCTACAAAGACAACATATTTGATGTTCAAACTGATAAACATTTTTTTTTTGCAAATAATCATTAACTTTAGAATTTGATGCCAGCAACACGTGACAACAAAGTTGGGAAAGGTGGCAATAAATACTGATAAAATTGAGGAATGCTCATCAAACACTTATTTGAAACATCCCACAGGTGAACAGGCTAATTGGGAACAGGTGGGTGCCATGATTGAGTATAAAGTAGATTCCATGAAATGCTCAGTCATTCACAAACAAGGTTGGGGCGAGGGTCACCACTTTGTCAACAAATGCGTGAGCAAATTGTTGAACAGTGTAAGAAAAACCTTTCTCAACCAGCTATTGCAAGGAATTTAGGGATTTCACCATTTACGGTCCGTAATATCATCAAAGGGTTCAGAGAATCTGGAGAAATCACTGCACGTAAGCAGCTAAGCCCGTGACCTTCGATCCCTCAGGCTGTACTGCATCAACAAGTGACATCAATGTGTAAAGGATATCACCACATGGGCTCAGGAACACTTCAAAAACCCACTGTCAGTAACTACAGTTGGTCGCTACATCTGTAAGTGCAAGTTAAAACTCTCCTTGCAAGGCAAAAACCGTTTATCAACAACACCCAGAAACGCCGTCGGCTTCGCTGGGCCTGAGCTCATTTAAGATGGACTGATGCAAAGTGGAAAAGTGTTCTGTGGTCTGACGAGTCCACATTTCAAATTGTTTTTGGAAACTGTGGACGTCGTGTCCTCCGGACCAAAGAGGAAAAGAACCATCCGGATTGTTATAGGCGTAAAGTTGAAAAGCCAGCATCTGTGATGGTATGGGGGTGTATTAGTGCCCAAGACATGGGTAACTTACACATCTGTGAAGGCACCATTAATGCTGAAAGGTACATACAGGTTTTGGAGCAACATATGTTGCCATCCAAGCAACGTTACCATGGACGCCCCTGCTTATTTCAGCAAGAAAATACCAAGCCACGTGTTACATCAACGTGGCTTCATAGGAAAAGAGTGCAGGTACTAGACTGGCCTGCCTGTAGTCCAGACCTGTCCCCCATTGAAAATGTGTGGCGCATTATGAGGCCTAAAATACCACAACGGAGACCCCCGGACTGTTGAACAACTTAAGCTGTACATCAAGCAAGAATGGGAAAGAATTCCACCTGAGAAGCTTAAAAAATGTGTCTCCTCAGTTCCCAAACGTTTACTGAGTGTTGTTAAAAGGAAAGGCCATGTAATACAGTGGTGAACATGCCCTTTCCCAACTACTTTGGCACGTGTTGCAGCCATGAAATTCTAAGTTAATTATTATTTTCAAAAAAATAAATAAAGTTTATGAGTTTGAACATCAAATATATCTTGTCTTTGTAGTGCATTCAATTGAATATGGGTTGAAAAAGATTTGCAAATCATTGTATTCCGTTTATATTTACATCTAACACAATTTCCCAACTCATATGGAAACGGGGTTTGTACATGTTGTAGTATTGATACTCATCAAAGCCAAATATCACATCCATATTTGGAACAAAAAAACCAAACAAGTATTGTGAAAATATTTTAGAATGCATGAATCCAAAGTCCTTTATTCAAGTAAATATTCTTACAGAGAAATGCAAACAGGCACAAAAACAAAACATTTTTCGTCTTAAGACACATTTTCTTAACATTTCACTTACATTCAGAATGCTGGGAAGACTCAGCAGCGACAGAGCAGTAATAAAGCAGTAATAGAGCAGTAATAAAGCGGTAATAGAGCAGTCGTAAAGCAGTAATTAGGCTGTAACAGAGCAGTAGAAAAGCAGCAATACAGCAGCGATAGAGCAGTGGTCAGGGTGTAATAAAGCAGTAATAGCGCAGTAATAGAGCAGTAATTAGGGTGTAATAGAGCAGTAACAGCACAATATCTGTTTTCTTGCTGTCACATGAGCAAATATAAGACAACTTGTATGATCAACGTTGTGTTTATAATACATTTATTACAGAGGAATAGTTATATAACAACCCAAACACACAACAGCCAATAGAATACATCTTCTCTACATATACTGTATACTGTAAATGTACTGTACTATGTATGGTAAATCTACTGAACTGTATACTGTAAATGTACTGTACTCTGTACTGTAAATGTACTGTATACAGTATATGTACTGGACTGTGTTCTGCAAATGTAATGTACTGTATACAGTATATGTACTCTACTGTATACTGTAAACATACTGTACTGTATACTGTAAATGTACTCTATACAGTATATGTACTGTACAGTATACTGTAAATGTACTGTCCTATATACTGTAAATGTACTTAACTGTATATTGTAAATGTTCTGTACTGTATACCAGTGGTCCCCAACCTTTTTGTAACTGCGGACCGGTCAACGCTTGAAAATTTGTCCCACGGACCGAGGGGTGGGGGATGGGGGTTGGGGGGGGGGGGGGGGGAGTAGCCGTAACAACTGTTTTGTAACCAAAGGTGATGGCTGTTTACGACCTCCCTCCCTTAGAAACAGCTGTTGCCATGTAATCAGGGAAAGTCCAAATAAAAGAGGAGGCGTACAATCTTTTGTCAGAGCGTGGGACGACACTGTGCAAGGGTACAGTGTCTACGCGTTTCTCCTCAATTGAGCTAAATTGAATTCTGTCTCTGTTTAATTCCTTGCTTCTTGTCTTGTTTGAATTTTTTTTTTTTTTGTCATAAAAAAATACAATCATGCGTGCTTACGGACTTTATCCCTGCAGACTGTATTGATCTATATTGATATATAATGTAGGAACCAGAAATATTAATAACAGAAAGAAACAATGAGTGTGAATGGGGAATGGAGGTTTTGGGTTGGTGCACTAATTGTAAGTGTATCTTCTGTTTTTTATGTTGATTTAATTAAAAAAAATTAAAAACAATATTTTTTAAATTTTTTAAATTTCTTGTGCGGCCCAGTACCAATCGATCCACGGACCGGTACCGGGCCGCGGCCCGGTGGTTGGGGACCACTGCTGTATACAATATATGTACTAGACAGTATACTGTAAACATACTGTCCTGTATACTGTAAATGTACTTAACTGTATACTGTAAATGTACTGTCCTGCATACTGTAAATATACTTAACTGTATACTGTAAATGTAGTGTACTGTATACTATACTGTATACTGTACTAAATAAATAGTTTATATTGCCAGAGTCATAGATACACGTACTTTCTTTCTGTTATTTGTTGTAAACACACACACACACACACACACACACACACACACACACACACACACACACACACACACACACACACACACACACACACACACACACACACACACACACACACACACACACACACACACACTAAAAGCAGTTCTGGTGCAGCATCATCACATGGCTAAAGAAGACAATGCCATCATGATATATCATCATCACATGGCTAAAGAAGACAATGCCATCATGATATATCATCATCACATGGCTAAAGAAGCTAATACCATCATATGGCGAAAGAAGCTAATGCCATTGTGATATATCATCATCACAGGGCTAAAGAAGATAATGCCATCATGATATGGCTAAAGAAGATAATGCCATCATGATACATCATCATCACAGGGCTAAAGAAGATAATGCCATCATGATATATCATCATCACATGGCTAAAGAAGATAATGTCATCATGATATATCATCATGACATGGCTAAAGAAGATAATGCCATCATGATATATCATCATCACATGACTTAAGAAGATAATGTCATCATGATACACCATCATCACATGGCTAAATAAGCTAATACCATCATCACATGGCTAAAGAAGATAATGTCATCATGATATATCATCATGACATGGCTAAAGAAGATAATGCCAGCATGATATATCATCATCACATGACTTAAGAAGATAATGTCATCATGATACACCATTATCACATGGCTAAATAAGCTAATACCATCATGATATATCATCATCACATGGCTAAAGAAGATAATGTCATCATGATATATCATCATGACATGGCTAAAGAAGATAATGCCAGCATGATATATCATCATCACATGGCTAAAGAAGATAATGTCATCATGATATATCATTATGACATGGCTAAAGAAGATAATGCCAGCATGATATATCATCATCACAGGGCTAAAGAAGATAATGCCATCATGATATATCATCATCACATGGCTAAAGAAGCTAATGCTATTATGATATATCATCATCACATGGCTAAATAAGCTAATGCCATCTTGATATATCATCATCACATGACTTAAGAAGATAATGTCATCATGATACACCATCATCACATGGCTAAATAAGCTAATACCATCATGATATATCATCATCACATGGCTAAAGAACATAATGTCATCATGATATATCATCATCACATGGCTAAAGAAGATAATGCCATCATGATATACCATCATCACATGGCTAAAGAAGACAATGCCATCATGATATATCATCATCACATGGCTAAAAAAGCTAATGCCATCATGGTATATCATCAACACATGGCTAAAAAAGCTAATGCCATCATGATATATCATTATCACATGGCTAAAGAAGATAATGTCATCATGATACATCATCATCATGTGGTTAAATAAGCTAATGCCATCATGATACATCATCACATGGCTAAAGAAGCTAATGCCATCATGATATATCATCATCACATGGCTAAAGAAGATAATACCATCATGATACATCATCATCATATGGCTAAATAAGCTAATGCCATTATGATATATCATCATAACATTGCTAATGAATCTATTGCATCATGATATATCATCATCACATGGCTAAATAAGCTAATGCCATCATGATATATCATCACATGGCTAAAGAAGCTAATGACACCATGATATATCACCATCCCATGGCTAAAGAAGATATTGCCATCATTATGTATCATCATCACACGGCTAAAGAAGATAATGCCATCATGATACATCATCACATGGCTAAAGAAGATAATGCCATCATGATAAATCATCACATGGATAAAAATAATGCCATCATGATACATCATCACATGGCTAAAGAAGATAATGCCATCATTAACTATATCATCAACACATGGCTAAAGAAAAAAATGCCATCAATAACTTTTTTGGAAAACGTTTAACATATGAGTAAAGTTTTATTTAAAACAAGAGTGGAGAAAAAAGAATCAATAAAATTGAGTAATTGTGATTGAATTGTGATGAATTTCTTTTTATCCGTATGAGCTCTGTGATTGGCTGGCATGGTGACCAAGGTGGACCTCACCTGTCAGCCCAACTCAGCTGGGAGAGACTCCAGCTCACCTGCAAGCAGAAGAAAAGAAGCAACATAAAGATGTAATAAAAACATGTTTATGAATAATTATAGTTTGTATTAAACCATGTTTATGAATAATTATAGTTTGTATTAAAACATGTTTATGAGTAATTATAATTTGTATTAAACCATGTTTATGAATAATTATAGTTTGTATTAAAAACATGTTTATGAATAATTATAGTTTGTATTGAAACATGTTTATGAATAATTAGTTTGTATTAAAACATGTTTATGAATAATTATAGTTTGTATTTAAAACATCCATCCATCCATTTTCTACCGCTTGTCCCTTTCTGGGTCACGGGGGGTCTGGAGCATGTTTATGAATAATGATAGTTTGTATTAAAACATGTTAATGAATAATTATAGTTTGTATTAAAACATGTTTATGAATAGTGGTAGTTTGTATTAAAATATGTTTATTAATAATTATAGTTTGTATTTAAAATATATTTATGAATAATTATAGTTTGTATTAAACCATGTTTATGAATAATTATAGTTTGTATTAAACCATGTTTATGAATAATTATAGTTTGTATTAAAACATGTTTATGAGTAATTATAATTTGTATTAAACCATGTTTATGAATAATTATAGTTTGTATTAAAAACATGTTTATGAATAATTATAGTTTGTATTGAAACATGTTTATGAATAATTAGTTTGTATTAAAACATGTTTATGAATAATTATAGTTTGTATTTAAAACATCCATCCATCCATCCATCCATCCATCCATTTTCTACCGCTTGTCCCTTTCTGGGTCACGGGGGGTCTGGAGCATGTTTATGAATAATGGTAGTTTGTATTAAAACATGTTAATGAATAATTATAGTTTGTATTAAAACATGTTTATGAATAGTGGTAGTTTGTATTAAAATATGTTTATTAATAATTATAGTTTGTATTTAAAATATATTTATGAATAATTATAGTTTGTATTAAACCATGTTTATGAATAATTATAGTTTGTATTAAACCATGTTTATGAATAATTATAGTTTGTATTAAAACATGTTTATGAGTAATTATAATTTGTATTAAACCATGTTTATGAATAATTATAGTTTGTATTAAAAACATGTTTATGAATAATTATAGTTTGTATTGAAACATGTTTATGAATAATTAGTTTGTATTAAAACATGTTTATGAATAATTATAGTTTGTATTTAAAACATCCATCCATCCATCCATTTTCTACCGCTTGTCCCTTTCTGGGTCACGGGGGGTCTGGAGCATGTTTATGAATAATGATAGTTTGTATTAAAACATGTTAATGAATAATTATAGTTTGTATTAAAACATGTTTATGAATAGTGGTAGTTTGTATTAAAATATGTTTATTAATAATTATAGTTTGTATTTAAAATATATTTATGAATAATTATAGTTTGTATTGAAACATGTTTATGAATAATTATAGTTTGTATTAAACCATGTTTATGAATAATTATAGTTTGTATTGAAACATGTTTATGAATAATGATAATTTGTATTGAAACATGTTAATGAATAATTATAGTTTGTATTAAAACATGTTTATTAATAATTATAGTTTGTATTAAAACATGTTAATGAATAATGGTAGTTTGTATTAAAACATGTATATTAATAATTATAGTTTGTATTGAAAACATAGTTATGAATAATTATAGTTTGTATTAAACCATGTTTATGAATAATTATAGTTTGTATTGAAACATGTTTATGAATAATGATAGTTTGTATTAAAACATGTTTATGAATAATGATAGTTTGTATTAAAACATGTTAATGAATACTTATAGTTTGTATTAAAACATGTTTATTAATAATAATAGTTTGTATTTAAAACATATTTATGAATAATTATAGTTTGTATAGAAACATGTTTATGAATAATTATAGTTTGTATTGAAACATGTTTATGAATAATTATAGTTTGTATTAAACCATGTTTATGAATAATTATAGTTTGTATTTAAAACATCCATCCATCCATCCATTTTCTACCGCTTGTCCCTTTCTGGGTCGCGGGGGGTCTGGAGCATGTTTATGAATAATTATAGTTTGTATTAAAACATGTTTATGAATAATGATAGTTTGTATTAAAACATGTTAATGAATAATTATAGTTTGAATTAAAACATATTTATGAATAATGGTAGTTTGTATTAAAACATGTTCATGAATAATGATAGTTTGTATTAAAACATGTTAATGAATAATTATAGTTTGTATTAAAACATGTTTATTAATAATAATAGTTTGTATTTAAAACATATTTATAAATAATTATAATTTGTATAAAAACATGTTTATGAATAATTATAGTTTGTATTAAACCCTGTTTATGAATAATTATAGTTTGTATTTAAAACATCCATCCATCCATCCATTTTCTACCGCTTGTCCCTTTCTGGGTCGCGGGGGGTTAGATAATGTATAATGTTCATAACTCACTTAGGTCCATCACCAGACAATAGAAGCTTTGAAACGTGCGGCAGTTAAATGTAAACTGGCTGCTCCTGGGCCGTGAGCAGGCGATACATGGCTGCTGGCATCGTCTTCATGTGGATCTGAAACATGACAACATATTCATATTTATATTTAATATTCATGTGGATCTGAAACATGACATTCGTCTATCTTCTTCCGCTTATCCGAGGCAAGGTTGCGGGGGCAGCAGCCTAAGCAGAGAAGTCCAGACTTCCCTCTCCCAAGCCACTTCATGCAGCTCCCCCGGTGTATCACAAGGCGTTCCCAGGCCAGCTGGGAGACATAGTCTCTCCACCGTGTCCTGGGTCTTCCTCGTGGCCTCTTACCGGTCTGATTTACCTTAAACACCATCCTGACCAGATGCTTGAACCACCTCATCTGGCTCCTCTCGATGTGGAGGAGCAGTGGCTTGACTCTGAGCTCCTCCCGAATGACAAAGCTTCTCACCCTATCAGTCACCCGAAGAACTAAACTCATTTCGGCCACTTGTACCCGTGATCTTGTCCTTTCGGTCATAACGCAAAGCTCATGACCATAGGTTAGGATATGGACCTGGATCGACCAATAAATTGAGAGCTTAGCCTTCCGACTCAGCTCCTTCTTAACCACAACGGACCGATACAGGGTCCGCATTACTGCAGACGCTGCACCGATCCGCCTGTCGATCTCACAATCCACTCTTCCCTCACTCGTGAACAAGACATCCGAGGTACTTGAACTCCTCCTCTTGGGGCAGGATATCGTCCTGCCCCAAGAGAACCGTGGACTCGGACATGGAAGTGCTGGTTTTCATCCCAGTTTGCTTCACATTCGGCTGCGAACCGATCCAGTGAGAGCTGAAGATCATGGTCAGATGGAGCCATCAGGACCACATCATCTGCAAAAAGCATAGACCTGATCCTGCAGCCACCAAACCAGATGCCTTCAAGGCCCTGACTGCGCATAAAAATTATATCCATAAAAGTTATGAACAGAACCGGTGACAAAGGGCAGCCTTGGCAGAGTCCAACCCTCACTGGAAACGGGTCCGACTTACTGCCGGCAATGCAGACCAAGCTCTGACACTGATCATACAGGGAGCGGCTGATACCCCATAATGACTGAGCACTTTCCACAGGACTTCCCAAAGAACACGGTAGAAAGCCTTATCAAAGTCGACAAAGCACATGTAGACGGGTTGGTCCAACTCCCATGACCCCTTAAACATCCTGCCGGAGAGTATAGAGTTGGTCCACAGTTCCAAGACCAGGACCAAAACCACACTGGCGTACCCTCCTTCCCAGTACACCTGAATAGATCTTAACAGGAAGGCTGAGGTGTGTGATCCAACGATAGTAGGAACACACCCTCCGGTTTCCCTTCTTAAAGAAAGAAACCACCACCCCGGTCTGCCACTGACTGCGATGTACATGCAATGATGCAGAGTCTTTGGTTAGATCAGGGGTCGGCAACCCGCGTTTCGGAGCCGCATGCGGCTCTTTGATCACTCTGATGCGGCTCAGCTGCATACTTGCCGACCCCCCCCCCCCCCCCGATTTTCCCGGGAGACTTCCGGATTTCAGTGCCTCTCGCAGAAAACTCCCGGGATAAATATTCCCCGATTTTCACCCTTACAATAATAATAAGGGCGTGCCATGATGATACAGCATTTAGCGCCCTCTACGGCCTCCTGTTTTATGCATCTTCTACCTGCACACGTAAGTGACAGCAAGGCATACTTGGTCAACAGCCACACAGGTTACACTGACGGTGGCCATATAAAACAACTTTAACACTCTTACTAATAATGCGCCACACTTTGAACCAAAACCAAACAAGAATGACAAACACATTTTGGGAGAACATCTGTACCTTAACACAACATAAACACAACAGAACAAATACCCAGAATCCCATGCAGCCCTGACTCTTCCGGGCTACATTATACAACCCTGCTACCACCAAATCCCCCCCCCTCCTTCTGTGCGTCGGTTGAGGTGGGCGGGGTTTGGTAGCGGGGGTGTATAATGTAGCCCGGAAGAGTTAGGGCTGCATGGGATTCTGGGTCGCCCGGAAAAGGGTGGAATGCCATCTTCGGGTTGGGGAGGAGACCCTGCCCCAAGTGGAGGAGTTCAAGTACCTCGGAGTCTTGTTCACGAGTGAGGGAAGAGTGGATCGTGACATCGACAGGCGGATCGGTGCGGCATCTTCAGTAATGCGGACGCTGTATCGATCTGTTGTGGTGAAGAAGGAGCTGAGCCGGAAGGCAAAGCTCTCAATTTACCGGTCGATCTACGTTCCCATCCTCACCTATGGTCATGAGCTTTGGGTTATGACCGAAAGGACAAGATCACGGGTACAAGCGGCCGAAATGAGTTTCCTCCGCCGGGTGGCAGGGCTCTCCCTTAGAGATAGGGTGAGAAGCTCTGTCATCCGGGGGGAGCTCAAAGTAAAGCCGCTGCTCCTCCACATCGAGAGGAGCCAGATGAGGTGGTTCGGGCATCTGGTCAGGATGTCACCCGATCGCCTCCCTCGGGAGGTGTTTAGGGCACGTCCGACCGGTAAGAGGCCACGAGGAAGACCCAGGACACGTTGGGAAGACTATGTCTCCCGGCTGGCCTGGGAACGCCTCGGGATCCCCCGGGAGGAGCTGGACGAAGTGGCTGGGGAGAGGGAAGTCTGGGCTTCCCTGCTTAGGCTGCTGCCCCCGCGACCTGACCTCAGATAAGCGGAAGAAGATGGATGGATGGATGGATGGGATTCTGGGTATTTGTTCTGTTGTGTTTATGTTGTGTTACGGTGCAGATGTTCTCCCGAAATGTGTTTGTCATTCTTGTTTGGTGTGGGTTCACAGTGTGGCGCATTATTAGTAAGAGTGTTAAAGTTTTTTATACCGCCACCGTCAGTGTAACCTGTGTGGTTATTGACCAAGTATGCCTTGCTGTCACTTACGAGAGTAAGCAGAAGCCCCACACAACGTGTGGCTGGGCCGGCACATTGGTTGTAGTGGGCGCTAAATGCTGGGCGCTAAATGCTGTACCATCACGGCATGTTTGAGAGGACAGTTGCCCTGAAATTCGTAGTCTGCCAGAAATATCGGGAGGGTTGGCAAGTATGACACCGTCAAGCGCCATTCATATAAAACCCGCGGGTCGCACTAACATACAATTTTCATATTAAGGTGTGGGCCGCGTGTCTGAGACCCCTGGTTTATACATAGCACAAAGCAAAAAAATAACTTTGTATGCAGTGTTATTTCATTTTAAATTTCAAAAGATTTTTGTGGCTCCCAATGTTTTCTTTAATTTGTGAAACTGGTCAAAATGGCTCTTTGACTGGTAAAGGTTGCCGACCCCTGTGTTAGATGGATCATTTGATGTGTCTGCCTATATGAGGTGGGTGTGTCCAAGGTCTGGATGGTAGAAAATAATTAAGAGAAACGTGCGTAACTTCAATTAAAAAAAAAAATGAGGTTCAAAGGAAAGAATATGTGATTGTCCACAAGTGTCCCAGATGAGGTTGTGGTCTACATCAGTGTTTTTCAACCACTGTGCCGCGGCACACTAGTGTGCCGTGAGATAGAGTCTGGTGTGCTGTGGGAGAATATGTAATTTCGCCTATTTGGGTTAAAAATATTTTTTGCAAACCAGTAATAATAATCTGCAAATGTGCAGGTGCTGTCGAGAGCTCGGCAGAGTAACCATGTTGTACTCTTCCATATCAGTAGGTGGCAGCCGGTAGCTAATTGCTTTGTAGATGTCGGGAACATGGTTTGTTGTGATCACAATATGCAGACGACGGCGTGCAGGTAAAAAGGCGTCCGTCTAATGCTTAAACCAGGGGTCGGCAAGCCAAAATGTTGAAAGAGCCATATTGGACCAAAAATACAAAAACAAATCTGTCCGGAGCCGCAAAAAATTAAAAGCCATATTACATACAAATAGTGTGTCATGAGATATACATTGAATTAAGATGACTTAAAGGAAACCAAATGACCTCAAATATACTTTCAGATGAGGCATAATGATGCAATATGTACATATAGCTAGCCTAAATAGCATGTTAGCATCGATTAGCTTGCAGTCATGCAGTGACCAAATATGTCTGATTAGCACTCCACACAAGTCAATAACATCAACAAAACTCACCTTTGTGCATTCATGCACAACGTTAAAAGTTTGATGGACAAAATGAGACAGAAAAAGAAGTGGCATAAAACATGTCCTAGAAAGTCGGAGAAAGTTATACATGTAAACAAACTACGGTGAGTTAATGGACCGCCAAAATTAGTAGGACAAAACGGCGCTCTCCAAATACTCGAATCAGTGAAGCATGTTTAATATAAACATTGTGCTTTATAACAATTAGGGAGGTTTGTGTCATGTTTGTCCTCCTACAGAAACCATATTAAAACAAAAAATATATTTTTTCCCCCTCATCTTCTTCCATTTTTCATACATTTTTGAAAAAGCTCCAGAGAGCCACTAGGGCGGCGCTAAAGAGCCGCGGGTTGCCGACCCCTGGCTTAAACCAAAAATAAACAAAAGGCGAGTGCCGCTAAGAAAAGGCATTGAAGCTTAGGGAAGGCTATGCAAAACAAAACTAAAACTGAACTGGTTGCAAAGTAAACAAAAACAGAATGCTGGAAGACAGCAAAGACTTACAGCGTGTGGCGCAGACGGCGTCCACAAATTACATCCGAACACGGCATGACAATCAACAATGTACAGAAGACATGAAACTTCTACAGGAAAATACCAACAAAACAGGAAAAGCCACCAAAATAAGAGCGCAAGACAAGAACTAAAACACTACACACAGGAAGACACCAAAAAACCCCAAATAAGTCACAGCGTGATGTGACGGTACTTTGAGACAAGAGCTATAGTCATGCATGGTTGGTTATGGTTTGAATTCTTATACAAAACTTGCGAGAACAACTTTTTATTGTCAATATCAGCTACTGAGTTTAATGTTTTTATGTTTTCTGCTGGTGGTGTGCCTCCGCATTTTTTCAATGACAAAAATGTGCCTTGGCTCAAAAAAGGTTGAAAAACACTGGTCTACATGACAGCATTCAACATGTAATACTTGTGAGCTCACCTCTCCCACTGCGTTGGACAGGACCTGGACAATTTTTTCATGGGGTGTGGCGACCACACTCTGGCTGTTGATCTCAATGATGCGGTGACCCACTCTGACTCCGCCCCTTTCAGCAATCCCACCACGCATCAGACTGCAGATCTGTGGACGGGGGAACGCCCCTTGTAGCCAATGCAATACTTTGCAATTGAGAAAGTATGGTGATTACCCACAATGCCGTTCTGGACACTGAAGCCCAGCTGGTAGCGGAGGTCTGGTCGCCTGATGAGCACCGTGGTCACTGGAGGACATCTCACCAAGTTCATCCTGATGCGGGACTGGTTTTTAAGACCCTAAGAAAGAAGAACTGTGATCTTTACATCAATACTTCAAGCACGTGAACTCCTGGACAACTCCATTACTCCCATACCTTGATGATACTCTGACAGGTGGACAGTGGCAGACCCACCAAACTGGTACCGTTAATGGACATGATCTGATCCCCGATGTTCAGTCTGCCAGACCTCTCTGCTGGCCCGCCGTGCATCATGTTGGCGATGATGACGGTGGGCAGGATGGAACCCCAGCCGCTCTCCACGATGACCACACCCAATATCTCGCCTTTCGCTTTCTCCAGTAACACCTGGCAAACACAAACACACCCAATATTTATACAAAGTAAATACCGAATAAAGTAAATGTCAAGTACATGTCAGGTAAACAAAAAGTAAAGGTCAAGTACTTGTTAAGTAAAGGTCACATAAATACAAAGTAAATACCAAGTAGATGGAAAGTCCATGTCAAGTAAATACAAAGTATATACACAGTAAATGTCAAGTACCTGTCATGTACACTATATAGCCAAAAGTATTTGGCCACCCATCCAAATGATGAGAATCAGGTGTCCTAATCAGTTGGTCCGGCCACAGGTGTATAAAATCAAGCACTTAGGCATGGAGACTGTTTCTACAAACATTTGTGAAAGAATGGGCCGCTCTCAGTGATTTCCAGCGTGGAACTGTCAAAGGATGCCACCTGTGCAACAAATCCAGTCGTGAAATTTCCTCGCTCCTAAATATTCCAAAGTCAACTGTCGGCTTTATTACAAGAAAATGGAAGCGTTTGGGAACAACAGCAACTCAGCCACCAAGTGGTAGGCCACGTAAACTGACAGAGAGGGGTCAGCGGATGCTGAAGCGAATAGTGCAAAGACTTTCTGCACAGTCAGTTGCTACAGAGCTCCAAACTTCATGTGACCTTCCAATTAGCCCACGTACAATACGCAGAGAGCTTCATGGAAAGGGTTTCCATGGCCGAGCAGCTGCATCTAAGCCATACATCACCAAGTCCAATGCAAAGCGTGGGATGCAGTAATGTAAAGCATGTCCTCACTGGACTCTAGAGCAGTGAAGACGACTTCTCTAGAGTGATGAATCACGCTTTTCCATCTGGCAATCTGATGGACGAGTCTGGGTTTGGAGGTTGCCAGGAGAACGCTACATTTCGGACTGCATTGTGCCGAGTGTGAAATTTGGTGGAGGAGGAATTATGGTGTGGGGTTGTTTTTCAGGAGTTGGGCTTGGCCCCTTAGTTCCAGTGGAAAAACATTTTGGACAACTCCATGCTCCCAATCTTGTGGGAACAGTTTGGAGCGGGCCCCTTCCTCTTCCAACATGACTGTGCACCAGTGCACAAAGCAAGGTCCATAAAGACATGGATGACAGAGTGATCCCTAGAGGGGGGGGGTTACCCACATATGCGGTCCTCTCCAAGGTTTCTCATAGTCATTCACATCGACGTCCCACTGTGGTGAGTTTTTCCTTGCCCTTATGTGGGCTCTGTACCAAGGATGTCGTTGTGGCTTGTGCAGCCCTTTGAGACACTTGTGATTTAGGGCTATATAAATAAACATTGATTGATGATTGATTGATTGATGGTGTGGATGAACTTTACTGGCCTGCACAGAGTCCTGACCTGAACACCTTAGAACAACTTTGGGATTAAATACAAAGGAGACTGAAGGCCAGGCCTTCTCGATCAACGTCAGTATTTGACCTCACCAATGCGCTTTTGGAAGAATGGTGGAAAATTCCTATAAGCACACTCCGCAACCTTGTGGACAGCCTTCCCAGAAGAGTTGAAGCTGTAATAGCTGCAAAAGGTGGACCCACATCATATTGAACCCTATGGGTTAGGAATGGGATGGCTCTTCAAGTTCATATGTGAGTCAAGACAGGTGGCCAAATACTTTTGGCAATATAATGTATATGTAAAGTACAAAGTAAATGTCAAGTACATGTCAAGTAGATGACGTCACGTCCGGAAAAGTCTGCTGCTGCCACGAAAAAGCTAAGTACTATCATTCTATCTGTGTGCTTTAATTGTTTAACAGCTTTCTTTATTCCTTCTCAAACATTTTAAGTAGTCTTATTAAACGTACAAAGCACCCACTCTCTGTCTCACCGCCCCTCTCTCAGCTAGCTTGCTGCTAAGCTAACGAAGCTAAGCTAGTCGTGGTTCAAAGCAGCTACGCTCCGAAGGCGTCTACTACTCTTCGCCTTTTGCGCCGAAGACAGCAAGAACTGGACTCGGTGAAAGAAACAAGGTGAGCATGACTCCCTGCTCTTCGTGCACCGTTCTCATGGATAGGTTGGCCGTACTAGAGCACCGTGTCCGCCAACTAGAGCAGAGTCATTTCGTAACTTTAGATGCCCCTTTGCTTGCGTTAGTTGTAGCGAGCTGACTAGCCCAGCTTGTAGCAGCTCTAAGCGGCCTCTAAGCCACAACGAACCGGTTGAGACGCATAATTGATTTAACCCTTTAGCTTGTCCTACTGTCAAGTAAGTCAAGTAAATACCAAATAAATACAGAGTAAATGTCGAGTAAATATCAAGTAAATGTCAAGTAAGTGTCAAGTAAGTGTCAAGTAAATATCAAGTAAATATCAAGTGAATACCAAGTAAATGTCCAGGTGAATCTCAAGTAAATACCAAGTAAATACAACTACGGACGAAGAATGACAGTTTGCCATGATTTCTTCTGCACCTAAGGAGTGAAACAAGACTCTTTCGGACTGCAACAAAGTCCCTCTTGTTCCTCAGAGGAGCAAGGACTTCAACATGGAGCCACTCTCAATCGAGGATCGGAAGGACAGAATCGCAGCAAAGCGAGGACAGTTCCTCTTCCAAGCCGTGGGAGCAACTTAGAGCTTTGAGAAGTTCCGGCGGTACGACGCGGTACGACCCGGATTAGGGATTTTCCTTGAGCAGAAGCATCTGGACTCAGTCACCGGTCTCTCAGTCATTCTGGTAGGAGGAGAAGTAATGCCTTCTTTCATTTTCTACTGTATGCCAACAAAGCTCCTTTACCAACTATATTTTGGATGTATTACCTACCTTGCTACTGTTTTGACTACTCCCCTCTTTATCTTCATTGTTAAAGGCCTACTGAAATGCGATTTTCTTATTTAAACGGGGATAGCAGGTCCATTCTATGTGTCATACTTGATAATTTCGCGATATTACCATATTTTTGCTGAAAGGATTTAGTAGAGAACATCGATGATAAAGTTCGCAACTTTTGGTCGCTGATAAAAAAGCCTTGCCTCTACCGGAAGTAGCAGACGATATGCGCGTGACGTCACAGGTTGTGGAGCTCCTCACATCTGCAAATTGTTTAAAATCATGGCCACTAGCAGCGAGAGCGATTCGGACCGAGAAAGCGACGATTTCCCCATTAATTTGAGCGAGGATGAAAGATTCGTGGATGAGGAAAGTGAGAGTGAAGGACTAGAGGGCAGTGGGAGCGATTCAGATAGGGAAGATGCTGTGAGAGGCGGGTGGGACCTGATATTCACTAAAACAGTAAATAAACACAAGACATATATATACTCTATTAGCCACAAAACAACCAGGCTTATATTTAATATGCCACAAATGAATCCCGCATAACAAATACCTCCCCCCTCCCGTCCATATAACCCGCCAATACAACTCAAACACCTGCACAACACACTCAATCCCACAGCCCAAAGTACCGTTCACCTCCCCAAAGTTCATACAACACATATATTTCCCCAAAGTCCCCAAAGTTACGTACGTGACATGCACATAGTGGCACGCACGTACGGGCAAGCGATCAAATGTTTGGAAGCCGCAGCTGCATGTGTACTCACGGTACCGCGTCTGAGCATCCAACTCAAAGTCCTCCTGGTAAGAGTCTCTGTTGTCCCAGTTCTCCACAGGCCAATGGTAAAGCTTGACTGTCATCTTTCGGGAATGTAAACAATGAAACACCGGCTGTGTTTGTGTTGCTGCAGCCGCCCGCAACACACCGCTTCCCACCTACAGCTTTCTTCTTTGCTGTCTCAATTGTTCATTGAACAAATTCCAAAAGATTCACCAACACAGATGTTCAGAATACTGTGGAATTTTGCGATGAAAACAGACGACTTAATAGCTGGCCACCATGCTGTCCCAAAATGTCCTCTACAATCCGTGACGTCACGTGCCGGCGTCATCATACCGAGATGTTTTCAGCAGGATATTTCGCGCAAAATTTAAAATTGCACTTTAGTAAGCTAACCCGGCCGTATTAGCATGTGTTGCAATGTTAAGATTTCATCATTGATG
This sequence comes from Nerophis lumbriciformis, assembly GCF_033978685.3. NCBI lineage: Eukaryota > Metazoa > Chordata > Actinopteri > Syngnathiformes > Syngnathidae > Nerophis > Nerophis lumbriciformis. Next base: position 13,684,302 of record NC_084567.2, on the reverse strand, counting down.
TATAAACTATCAGACTGCGTGGTCGGTAGTAGTGGGTTTCAGTAGACCTTTAACATTCATAACTAAGTTGTCACCTCGACTTCTAGTCTGATATATAGCTTACAGAGTAGTTGTGTGATATAGAATATACTTTATAGTATTGTAGTAGTATTAGAAGTAGTATAGTGGCGGTCAGACGGTCTTACATCTTTGCAGTTTTCCGACTTGGAGAAGTGAACGAGGTCATCGTTGTACATGTCCTGCGTGTTGAGCAGGTCGCTGTATTCCTTCTGGCTCAGATCCTCGGGGTTGATGCCGTTGGCCCTCAAGAACTCCTGGTAAGCCACACTGAAGGCCTGCCCAATAGACTGAGCAATGAGCTGGGCCTGCAATGAGCACCACAATGATTATTATCTTTGATAAGACCAATGATGCTAATGTATTGAAGACATCAACGCTTAGAATGTTCACATCACGTATGAGCAATAGGTCGCTTTTATGAAGAGCACTCAAAAGTTACTTTACGGACTCAAAGTTCAGGGATTTATTCAAGTTTCAACACAAGATAAGAAATCACATCGTGTACTACTTGTACTTAAACAACAGTACCATTCTACAGTTTACATTACAGTACACATTATACAGTAAGGGTGATGTTAATGAGAGTGTAAACAATATCGCTTGTTAGTGATGTTAATAAGAGTGTAAACAATATCTCATAAATCTTACATACTACATATTTACTAAGTCTTCAGTGTTTACTATTTATTAAGTCCAACATATTTACTATTTACTAAGTCTTACATATTTACAGTTTACTAAGTCAACTTATTTACTATTTACTAAGTCTTACATATTTACTATTTACAAAGTCTAACTTATTTACTATTTACAAAGTCGTCAATTTTTACTAAGTCTTACATATTTACTATTAACAAAGTCTTACATTTTTACTAAGTCTTACATATTTACTGTGTTAGATATTTACTATTTATTAAGTCTTACATATTTACTATTTACTAAGTCTTACATATTCACTAAGTGTAACATATTTACTATTTACTAAGTCTTACATATTTACTATTTACGAAGTCTTACATATTTACTATTTATTAAGTGTAACATATTTACTAAGTCTTACATATTTACTATTTACTAAATCGTATATATTTACTATTTATTAAGTCTAACATATTTACTAAGTCTTACATATTTACAAAGTTTAACATATTTACTTACTCTCTATGAATGTTGTCCTTCATCCAGGTCATTGAAGTCTCAGAACATTCAATCAATCATAACTGGGCTGTTTGGTTTGTTTTGGAAGACGTTTTGCCTCTCATCCTAGTAAACTTCATCAGGTCATGATCGTAGACTTTCATTGGTCAGATCTAGTCTCAGACTTAGATTGGTCACATCTAGTCTTAGACTTAAATTGGTCAGATCTAGTCTTAGACTTCGATTGGTCAGATCTAGTCTCAGACTTCGATTGGTCAGATCTAGTCTTGGACTTCGATTGGTCAGATCTAGCCTTGGACTTCAATTGGTCAGATGTAGCCTTGGACTTAGATTTGTCAGATGTATTTTTAGACTTAGATTGGTTACATCTAGTCTTAGATTTAGATTGGCCAGATCTAGTTTTGGACTTAGATTGGTCAGATCTAGTCTTGGACTTCGATTGGTCAAATCTAGTCTTAGACTTAGATTGGTCAGATCTAGTTTTAGACTTTGATTGGTCAGATCTAGCCTTGGACCTAGATTGGTCAGATCTAGTTTTACTAATTGTACTTTGAAGTGATTACTTACGTCGTCGGATTCAAAGACGTGACAGATCATCTTGTACTGGCGCTTGCTGTCCACTTCTGGCTCTGAGGCCTCCATGTTGTCCTGAGAGTCCTGGCGGACCAAACGCCGGCGGGCCATCAGAACCACCAGGTTGCCGATGTCAGCGATGTAAGAGATGGTGCGCAGAGGATGGTCCATCATGGTCTCCTGTGGCTACACCACCATCATTATGTCACACACGTAAAACATGCATGCTGCCCAGTCCGATACCGCTCATCCATAGGTGATATCGGCCGATACCGCTCACATGTACAAACTGTAAATATTGCAATGAGTGCTATCGACAGTGTAGCACTATGAACTAGTTCCTAATTTGATCAAAACAAAGTCAATAGTACACATTCAACAAACAGAAAAACTACTATCTACCAGTGGTGTGCCTAAATATAGATTGTTAAATTTAGCTAACATTCAAAGATTAGCATCAATACGAATGGCCCATCGAATCCTAAATAATACTGCATCAGCGCCACTTAAGCACTTTGTCCAGTTTACATCTGCTGTGACAACTAGAAACACACGAGCCTCCATCAGGGGGCAGTGTAGCGTACCCAGATGTAAAACCTCTTTTGCACAATCAGCCTTTTCATATAAAGCCATAAAGGAATGGAACGACCTCACAACAAACTTGAAAAGTCTAACAGATTACTCTTCATTCACAAATGAAGTTAAAAAGTGGCTTTGGAGCAATCAAAGCTGCTCACACGGTCACTAAGGTGGGCATTATGTTTGACACATCAACTTAATGTGTATTATATTTATCCATGAGAGCATTTTTGTTGTAAATTGTGAGGTGTGTCTGTTAAAATCATGGTTGTTTTTACAAATGATGACAGATGTGAAAAAAGCATGTATTGTCTTTGTGTGATGATGTAAATGAGGTGTGGTTGTATTGTATATTAAGTATGTGTCCATGAAAGGGCATTTTATGACTTTTCTTAATTTGATTGCTATAATTTTATTGCATGATTTTTGTATCCCTTTAATTTAGGTAGCCAGGGACTGTAAATGGAAATGAGCTATTTCAGGGACTGTAGATGGAAATGAGCTATTTAGCTATAATCTGGTACAGAACATATCTGTCTTTGAGATTAATGTTTCTGTGCATTGTCCCTTCAAATAAAGACTAAACTCAAACATAACCAGAAATCATGATCACAATTAAAGATAAAAGTATTTTTTCATTTACTTTCCCTAAATATCTAAAAGTATTCATATTCTCTCCATGTCATAATATGCTCCTTCCAGTGCTGTTGTTTTTAGTTTTAGTTTGTATCCAATCAGAATTCAGCAAGCTTATGTTGCCATGCTGTACGAAATCTGCCCGGAGCCTTCAGAATCAACAATGCGGGCGTCTGTGCACTGTAAGTGAAAGGACACATAGAGTTGATAGACAATTGCGATAGCCAATCAGATCACGAGTTGTTGTCAGTAAAGCCTTCTAGCTGGCCTAACGCTGTGATTGGATACTCACTTGAGAGTCCCAAGTGAGTATCCAATGACAAGTTGCGAAAACAGGAAGTGGCACCGGAAAGCCATAGAAGACTCACCGGTACAATAACCACGAAGATAAAGTGTTTGTCTTACACCGAGTAATCCGCTGTGGACAGACGAAGCCAAGCAATGCAGGTTTAGCGAGCGGTGCGCGCTCCCGCGAAGGAAATAATTTTTTGGCAGGCAATCACATTTGTGCAAAACACCGGCGGCGAAATGGTTTGCCCGCCACATTCACACAAATCAACCGACTACTACGATGGTACCACTGGCTTATACGGCGTCGGATGGGTTCTACAAATTGTGAGTTCATATATTTTATTTCTTAATTTTTTTCATGTTTCATTTGTTTTATACAATTCTTTTCATTTTGACAGTACCGCGTAAGATGTTTTAATTGCCGAAGTGGGTTTATTGATTTTTAAATGCGCCAAAAAATAGACCCTTTTGTACACTGTTGAGGTGATTCAATGCGCAGTAGCGTGCAAGTGGGTTTCTGTATAGTATATCCAGCCGTGTCCATGTGGTGACATCAATTACGGTATTTTGAGAGGTGAAGTCGGCCTAAGTCGGACATCACTGAAGGCCTAGGTGAGAAACGCACGGCTTGCCACTGCTATCTATTAACTACTATTTGCAACAGACTTAGTAAATATTCAAGACTTAGTAATTGATAAGTATGTAAGACTTTGTACATATGTAAAACTTAGTAATAATTAATATGTAAGACTTAGTAAATAGTATATATGTAAGATTTAGTAAATAGTAAATATGTAGGACTTAGGGAATAGTAAATATGTAAGACTTAATAAATATGTAGTATGTAAGACTTAATAATAATTAATACGTAAGACTTAGTAAATAGTAAATATTTAAGAAGTAAATAGTACATATGTAGGACTTAGTGAATAGTAAATAAGTAAAACTTAGTAACTAATAATATGTAAGCCTTACTAAATATGTAATATGTAGGACTTAGTAAATAGTAAATATTTAAGACTTAGTAAATATGTAAAACTTAGTAAATAATGATATGTAAGCCTTAGTGAATACCGTATGTAAGACTTAGTAAATGATAAATATGTAAGACTGAGTAAACATGTAAGACTTAGTAAATAATAATGTTAGCCGTAGTAATGTGTAAGATTTAGTATATAATAAATATGTAAGACTTTGTAAATAATAATGTTAGCCTTAGTAAATGTGCAAGATTTAGTAAATAATAAATATGTAAGACTTAGTAAATATGTAAGCCTTAGTAATATGTTAAACTTATTCAAAGTGTAAGACTTAGAAAATAGTAAACATGTAAGACTTAGTAAATAGTAAACATGTAAGACTTAGTAAATAATAAATATGTAGGACCTAGTAAATATGTAAGACTTAGTAAATAATACATATCAGAGGTGGGTAGTAACGCGCTACATTTACTCCGTTACATCTACTTGAGTAACTTTTGGGATAAATTGTACTTCTAAGAGTAGTTTTAATGCAACATACTTTTACTTTTACTTGAGTATATTTATAGAGAAGAAACGCTACTTTTACTCCGCTACTTTTATCTACATTCAGGTAGCTACTCGCTACTAATTTTTATCGATCTGTTAATGCACGCTTTGTTTGTTTTGGTCTGTCATAGTGCCTGCGTTTCAACAAATACAGTCACTGGTGACGTTCACTCCGTTCCACCAATCAGATGCAGTCACTGGTGACGTTGGACCAATCAAACAGAGCCAGGCGGTCACATGACCTGACTTAAACAAGTTGAAAAACTTATTGGGGTGTTACCATTTAGTGGTCAATTGTACGGAATATATACTGTACTGTGCAATCTACTAATAAAAGTTTCAATCAATCAATCAAAAGTGTGAAGGAAAAAAGACCCTTTTTTATTTCAACCGTACATCCCGTCAAAAGCCTAAAGACTGACTGCACAGTTCCTGTCTTCACAATAAAAGTGCCGCTCCATCGCGCCTGCGCTTTCAAAACAAGAGTCTCCGAAAGCCAGCGCAAACAAGCTAGCAAGCTACGGAGTTTGCCGCCAATGTATTTCTTGTAAAGTGTATAAAAACGAATATGGAAGCTGGACAAATAAGATGCCAAAAACCAACCACTTTCATGTGGTATTAGACAGAAAGGAGGAACTTTTTTTCTCCTCCATTTGAAAACGTGGACGCTATCAGCACTACTGTCTGATTACAATCAATGCAAGTCATCAGAATCAGGTAATACACCAACTTATATTCTTGTCTTCATGAAAGAAAGGAATCTATATGTGTTAAACATGCATGTATATTCATTAAAACACCTTTAACATGTAAACAAAAACGACAAAATAAATAAATATAAATTATATACTGTATATATATGTGTATATATATATATATATATATATATATATATATATATATATATGTATATGTATATATATATAAATGTGTGTGTATATATATATATATATATATATATATATGTGTGTGTATATATATATATATGTGTGTGTATATATATATATATATATAGTAATAAATCTCTAAAGTAACAGTACTCTTACTTGAGTACAATTTCTGGCTACTCTACCCACCTCTGATAAATATGTAGGACCTAGTAAACATGTAAGACTTAGTAAATAATATGTAAGACTTAGTAAATAATACGTTACACTTAGTCAATGTGTAAGACTTAGTAAATAATAAATATGTAAGACTTAGTAAATATGTAATATGTAAAACTTAGTAAATATGTAAGACTTAGTAAATATGTAAGACTTAGTAAATAGTAAATATGTAAGACTTAGTAAATATGTAAGACTTAGTAAATAATAAATACGTAAGACTTAGTAAATATGTAAATATGTAAGACTTAGTAAATTGTAAATATGTAAGTCTTAGTAAATATGTAAGACTTACTAAATATGGAAGACTTAGTAAATAATAAACATGTAAGACTTAGTAGATAGTAAATATGTAAGACTTAGTAAATAATAAATATGTTAGACTTAGTAAATATGTAAGACTTAGTAAATAATAAATATGTACGACATAGTAAATATGTGAATATGTAAGACTTAGTAAACATGTACAACTTAGTAAATAATAAACATGTAAGACTTAGTAAATAGTAAATACGTAAGCCTTCGTAAAGAGTAAATATGCAAGACTTAGTAAATATGTAAGACTTCGTAAATAATAAATATGTAAAACTTAGTAAATATGTAAGCCTTAGTAAATATGTAATATGTAAGACTTATTATACATAAACATTAATATAATTAATTATATGTATTTAGGAGTTTAAGAGTACCTTTGAGTATGCATTAGGTACTATAATTATACTTTAAGTGTGTCAAAGTACCTGGGAGTCAGCATCAAGTACTTGGATTATACTTTAAGAGTGTAAAAGTAACTGTGAGTCAGCATTAAGTACTTTAATTATATTTTAAGAGTGTAAAAGTACCTGGGAGTCTGCATTAGGTATTTTAATTATACTTTGAGTGTGTAAAAGTAACTGAGAGTCAGCATTAAGTACTTTAATTATACTTTAAGTGTGTACAAATACCCGGGAGTTAGCATTAAGTACTTTAATTATATTTTAAGAGTGTAAAAGTACCTGGGAGTCAGCATTAAGTACTTTAATTCTCTGGGTGGAGATGAAGAGATCAACCTCCGTCATTGGCTGGCCTTCATCCTCAGGGACCTAAACACACACATGTACACATTAGTACTACACACGTGTACACATTAGTACTACACGCGTACACATTAGTACTACACACAGATACAAAAAAGTACTACACTCGTACACTTTAATACTACACACAGATACATAATAGTACTACACACGTACACTTCAATACTACACACGTACACATTAGTACCACACACACTTACACATTAGTACTACACCCCCACACATACGTACACATTAGCACTAAACAAACATGTATAAACTAGTAATACACACATGTACACATTAAACATTAGTGCTACACAAACATACATATTAATACTACACACGGTTACACTTTAATAGTACACATACACGTTTGTACTACACACACATGTACACTCTAGTACTACACACATGTACACATTAAACATTAGTGCTACACACACATACACATTAATACTACACACACGTACACATTAGTTCTACACACATGTACACGTTAAACATTAGTGCTACACACACATACACATTAATACTACACACACATACACATTAGTTCTACACACATGTACACTTTAATAGTACACGTACACGTACACCTTTGTACTACACACACGCAAACAATATTACTAAACAGTAAACACACATATGTACACTTAAGTACTAAACACAAGTACACAGTAGTACTAAACACGCATAAACATGAGTACTACACAGACACATATGTACACATTAGTACTAAACAAACATGTATAAACTAGTGATACACTAAACATGATACACTAAACATTAGTACTACACACACACACACACACACACACCTAAAAATTAGTACTACACACATGTAAACATGAGTACTACACACACACGTACACATTAGTACTAAACAAACATATGAACACACTAGTACTACACACATGTACATATTAAACATGAGTACTACACACAGGTACACATGTACACATTAGTAAGTCAAAGTACTGCACCTTCTTTCTGTTCTGAGATCCTTTGTGAGCCGTCTGGCAGACATGCAATAAAATAAAACACACAATCATTGCTTACAACACTAAAATACATTTTCCACACACTATCTTGGCCGGGGGAACATACTGAATGTTAATGTGTGTGTATGTGTATCGTGACTCGTATGTGTACACTAGGGTTGTCCCAATACCAATAATTTGGTACCGGCACCAAAATGTATATTGATACTTTTCGATACTTTTCCAAATAAAGGGAACTACAAAATGTTTTAATATTGGCTTTATTCTAGCAGAAAATCTTACAATACAATAAACATATGTTTCCTATTGCACTCTAAGAACAATTTTAGAAGGTTAAAATATAAATTAAAAGGCATTAAACACGTTGTGTTTTTCTTGTTGCACTCAAAGAACAATGTACAATTTCCCATATTACATATAGTACGCCATAATCAAGGATAGGATTAAAATATAATAAAAAGATTAATTTACATTATATTAAATGCTTCATGATTTATGGTTGCCACTCCTGGTATGTGCTTTAAGAAAAATACAATTATTATTAAGTACTAAAAACAAAACTATGGATAATTCATCAGGACTCCTCTTCCTCCTATTCATCAGGACTCTTCTTCCTCCTATTCATCAGGACTCTTCTTCCTCCTATTCATCAGGACTCCTCTTCCTCCTATTCAGGAGATCGCAAAAAGCTGCTGCCTGACCAGGGCTCAGAAAATCTGCAGAGACTCCTCCCACCCCCACCAAGGACTGTTTTCACTGCTGGACTCTAGAAAGAGGTTCCGCAGCCTCCGTAGCAGAACCTCCAGGTTCTGTAACAGCTTCTTCCCTAAGGCCGTAAGACTCTTGAACGCATCATAATAATCCCCTTAATTCCCCCCAAAAATGGATTAACTCGCTGGAATATAAAGACAATATAACATACATCCTTAAACGTGGATGCATATGCAAAAGTGCAATATATTTATCTGTACAGTAATCTATTTATTTTATTTTATTTTTTTTTTTATCCTGCACTACCATGAGCTAATGCAACGAAATTTCGTTCTTATCTGTACTGTAAAGTTCAAATTTGAATGACAATAAAAAGGAAGTCTAAGTCTAAATGTACACAGATAAGCCATGTAGCAGGTAAAACACACATTGTTAAATGATTCTCATTTGCTGTGACATGCACTGTGAGCTGGAAGGTCTTCTATGGACAGGTGTGTGTCTTTCCTAATCAAGTCCGATCAGTTGAATGTAAAGGGGCCTGAATACTTTCCGAAGGTACATATATCTGTATACATATACATATACATAAGTACCGTACTAGTGTGTACTTACCTTGATGCGGGTGACCGCCTCTTGGGCTTGCATCATGCGGACGTTCTTGGACGGGGTCTTGTCTGACAGCAGCTGAGTAGATCCCAGGTAGTTGGCGGCAAAGATGATCCCATCAATCAGGTCTTCTGGGTCACATGGGCCTGGTACTGATGATGGTAACACAGTGAAAGCGTAAGGTCACATGACCTGCAGCACGGCAAAACTGGACAAAGCTTCTTTACCTCGTATTTGAAGACACACGGACCATGTAAAGAACCATGTGGCTCAAAGTCATGTAGGAATGCAGACTCATCAGAAAATGCATTTTTAGTATACATGCTCCTTTACCTTAACTGTGGATGGTTACCGGAAAGCTGAGGGTTGTCATATGTCACTGATCAGATCGATAATACGTCATTGATCAGGTCAATAATACGTCACTGATCAGGTCAATAATACGTCATTGATCAGGTCAATAATACGTCATTGATCAGGTCAATAATACGTCATTGATCAGATCAATAATAAGTAATTGATCAGGTCAATAATACGTAACTGATCAGGTCAATAATACGTCATTGATCAGGCCAATAATACGTCATTGATCATGTCAATAATTGCCTAAGTGGGAATGTGGAGTGAATAAATGATGGGTTCTTACTTCTCTGTGAGTGCTTAGTGAGTATGTAGTCGATAGAAAAGCACTATATAAATGTAATTCATTATCATTATGTCATTGATCAGATCAAAATTACCTCATTGATCAGATCAATAATACATCACTGCTCAAGTCAATAATACGTCATTAATTAGATCAATAACATGTCACTGATCAGATCAATAACACGTAATTGATCAGGTCAATAATACGTCATTAATTAAATCAATAACCCGTCATTAATCAGATCAATAACCTGTCATTGATTACATCAATACTACATCATTGATCAGATCAATAATACGTCATTGCTCAAATGAATAATACGTCATTGCTCAAGTCAATATTACGTCATTAATAGATCAATAACCCGTCAATAATCAGATCAATAACCCGTCGTTGATCAGATCAATAATCCGTCATTGATCAGATCAATAATACGACATTGATCGGATAAATAATACGACATTGACCAGATCAATAATACGACATTGATCAGATCAATAATGACATTGATTAGATCAATAATACATCACTGATCAGATCAATAATACGTCATTGATTATATCAAGAATACCTCAATAATTAGATCAATAACGCGTCGTTAATCAGGTCAATAATACTCAATTCATCAGATCAATAATACGTCATTAACCATGTCAATAATACGTCATTGATCAGATCAATATTACGACATTGAGCAGATCAATATTACGGCATTGATCAGAACGATAATACGTCATTGATCAGGTCAATAACCCGTCATTGATCAAATCAATAACCCGTCATTGATCAGATCAATAACCCGTCTTTGATCAAATCAATAACCCATCATTAATTAGATCAATAACCCGTCATTGATCAGATTAATAAGTCCGCCCTGAGATCGGTAGGTTGTGAGTTCAAACCCCGGCCGAGTCATACCAAAGACTATAATAATGGGACCCATTACCTCCCTGCTTGGCACTCAGCATCAAGGGTTGGGATTGGGGGTTAAATCACCAAAAATGATTCCCGGGAGCGGTCACCGCTGCTGCTCACTGCTCCCTCACCTCCCAGGGGGTGATCAAGAGTGATGGGTCAAATGCAGAGAATAATTTCGCCACACCTAGTGTGCGTGTGACAATCATTGGTACTTTAACTTTAATCAATAATACGACATTGATCAGATCAATAACACATCACTGATCAGTCAATAATACGTCATTGATTAGATCAATAATACATCAATAATTAGATCAATAACGCGTCATTAATCAGATCAATAATGGGTTTGGAATGGCTTTCCCAAAACAGACACTTTTGCAGAAACTGTAAATAGTTATGAATAATTATAATTCAAAAGTGTGATTAATCAGATTTTTTTTTTTTTTTTTAAATATATGTATGTGGCACTGATTATAATTGATTATATTGATTACAGATCGATATCGTTGAATGGCCTCACAGGGCATGATATCAGTCAGAAAGAGCAGAGAGGTTTGGATTCCTCAATGAAGTCAGTCTAAGCATGAAAGCATAACTTGAAAACTAGATGTGCTGCACTAAAGTACGACTTTGTAACTTGCTGTCACACACACACACACACACACACACACACACACACACACACACACACACACACACACACACACACACACACACACACACACACACGCACGCACGCACGCACGCACACACACACACTTTGAAGACACACTCAAAGATCAACGTTCTAAAGCAAAACCTCTCATTACAAAATGACATGCAGCATTCCACATAGATCTGACAAAAATCTGTGGGATCTTTGACCACACTCACCTTCAACATACGTGGGGAACGATGCAAGACTTCTTCTGCACTACAAACAAACATGAAAGTATAAGCACTGACTCCAGCAAGTACTTAAAAGGTCAAATGTGACCAAGAGAGTGAGGCCACCTCTTTACTGGACGCAGACGCTTCCAAGCTGTCATCGGCCAGCAAAAGTCTGCTGGATGATTCTGCTCCACAAGGAGAAGGAGACCCAGAACCAGGAGACTGAAGAGGAAGAACTATGTGTTAAAAACACTTTACAGTAGAACATGTGTGGGGTTAGTATGTTTTCCCTGAGACCGCGTGGGTTCTCACCTGGTAGGATAGGATGATTGACAACACTACATTAAAGTGAAATAAATTGTTACATAAAGACTTACATTTGGTACGAGGATAGGCTGATTGACAACGCTACATTAAAGTGAAATAAAGTGTTACATAAAGACTTATGTTTGGTACTAGGATAGTCTGATTGACAACACTACATTAAAGGCCTACTGAAACTCACTACTACCGACCACGCAGTCTGATAGTTTATACATCAATGATGAAATCTTAACATTGCAACACATGCCAATACGGCCGGGTTAGCTTACTAAAGTGCAATTTTAAATTTCGCAAAAATATCCTGCTGAAAACGTCTCGGTATGATGACGCCTGCGTGTGACGTCACGGGTTGTAGAGGACATTTTGGGACAGCATGGTGGCCAGCTCTTAAGTCGTCTGTTTTCATCGCAAAATTCCACAGTATTCTGTACATCTGTGTTGGTGAATCTTTTGCAATTTGTTCAATGAACAATGGAGACAGCAAAGAAGAAAGCTGTAGGTGGGAAGCGGTGTATTGCGGCAGGTGTTGTGCCGGATAACGCACCCCCGCCGTAGAATGCACCCCTTGGCTGGTGTGCCGGATAACACAGCCGGTGTTTCATTGTTTACAATCCCGGAAGATGACAGTCAAGCTTTACCATTGGCCTGTGGAGAACTGGGACAACAGAGACTCTTACCAGGAGGACTCTGAGTTGGATGCGCAGACGCGGTACCGTGAGTACGCATGCAGCTGCGGCTTCCAAACATTTGATCGCTTGCCCGTACATGCATGCCGCTATGTGCATGTCACGTACGTAACTTTGGGGAAATATATGTGTTGTATGAACTTTGGGGAGGTGATCGGTACTTTGGGCTGTGGGGTTGAGTGTGTTGTGCAGGTGTTTGAGTTGTATTGGCGGGTTATATGGACGGGAGGGGGGAGGTGTTTGTTATGCGGGATTCATTTGTGGCATATTAAATACAAGCCTGGTTGTGTTGAGGCTAATAGAGTATATATATGTCTTGTGTTTATTTACTGTTTTAGTCATTCCCAGCTGAATATCAGGTCCCACCCGCCTCTCACAGCATCTTCCCTATCTGAATCGCTCCCACTGCCCTCTAGTCCTTCACTCTCACTTTCCTCATCCACAAATCTTTCATCCCCGCTCAAATTAATGGGGAAATCGTCGCTTTCTCGGTCCGAATCGCTCTCGCAGCTGGTGGCCATGATTGTAAACAATGTGCAGATGTGAGGAGCTCCACAACCTGTGACGTCACGCGCATAACGTCTGCTACTTCTGGTACAGGCAAGGCTTTTTTATCAGCGACCAAAAGTTGTGAACTTTATCGTCAATGTTCTCTACTAAATCCTTTCAGCAAAAATATGGCAATATCGCGAAATGATCAAGTATGACACATAGAATGGACCTGCTATCCCCGTTTAAATAAGAAAATCGCATTTCAGTAGGCCTTTAAAGTGAAATAAATTGTTACATAAAGACTTATGTTTGGTACTAGGATAGGCTGATTGACAACACAACATTAAAGTAAAATATATTGTTACATAAAGACTTACATTTGGTACTAGGATAGTCTGATTGGCAACACTACATTAAAGTAAAATAAATTGTTACATAAAGACTTACATTTGGTACTAGGATAGTCTGATTGAAAACACTAAATTAAAGTGAAATAAATTGTTACACAAAGACTTACATTTGGTACTAGGATAGGCTGATTGACAACACTGCATTAAAGTAAAATAAATTGTTAAATAAAGACATTTGGTACTAGGACATAATTGCCAACCTTGAGACCTCCGAATTCGGGAGATTTGGGGCGTGGTTAAGAGGGGAGGAGTATATTTACAGCTAGAACTCACCAAAAGCCAAGTATTTCAGTGAATTGTAGCTATATACAGGTAAAAGCCAGTAAATTAGAATATTTTGAAAAACTTGATTTATTTCAGTAATTGCATTCAAAAGGTGTAACTTGTACATTATATTTATTCATTGCACACAGACTGATGCATTCAAATGTTTATTTCATTTAATTTTGATGATTTGAAGTGGCAACAAATGAAAATCCAAAATTCCGTGTGTCACAAAATTAGAATATTACTTAAGGCTAATACAAAAAAGGGATTTTTAGAAATGTTGGCCAACTGAAAAGTATGAAAATGAAAAATATGAGCATGTACAATACTCAATACTTGGTTGGAGCTCCTTTTGCCTCAATTACTGCGTTAATGCGGCGTGGCATGGAGTCGATGAGTTTCTGGCACTGCTCAGGTGTTATGAGAGCCCAGGTTGCTCTGATAGTGGCCTTCAACTCTTCTGCGTTTTTGGGTCTGGCATTCTGCATCTTCCTTTTCACAATACCCCACAGATTTTCTATGGGGCTAAGGTCAGGGGAGTTGGCGGGCCAATTTAGAACAGAAATACCATGGTCCGTAAACCAGGCACGGGTAGATTTTGCGCTGTGTGCAGGCGCCAAGTCCTGTTGGAACTTGAAATCTCCATCTCCATAGAGCAGGTCAGCAGCAGGAAGCATGAAGTGCTCTAAAACTTGCTGGTAGACGGCTGCGTTGACCCTGGATCTCAGCAAACAGAGTGGACCGACACCAGCAGATGACATGGCACCCCAAACCATCACCCAACCATGCAAATTTTGCATTTCCTTTGGAAATCGAGGTCCCAGAGTCTGGAGGAAGACAGGAGAGGCACAGGATCCACGTTGCCTGAAGTCTTGTGTAAAGTTTCCACCATCAGTGATGGTTTGGGGTGCCATGTCATCTGCTGGTGTCGGTCCAGTATTGTACATGCTCATATTTTTCATTTTCATACTTTTCAGTTGGCCAACATTTCTAAAAATCCCTTTTTTGTATTAGCCTTAAGTAATATTCTAATTTTGTGACACACGGAATTTTGGATTTTCATTTGTTGCCACTTCAAATCATCAAAATTAAATGAAATAAACATTTGAATGCATCAGTCTGTGTGCAATGAATAAATATAATGTACAAGTTACACCTTTTGAATGCAATTACTGAAATAAATCAAGTTTTTCAAAATATTCTAATTTACTGGCTTTTACCTGTATATATATATATATATATATATATATATTTATTTATTTTATTATATATATATATATATATATATATATATATATATATATATATATATATATATATATATAAATAAAAGAAATACTTGAATTTCAGTGTTCATTTATTTACACATATACACACACATAACACTCATTGTTGTATTTGAAAGTGCAATGCTTTGCAGCCAGAAGCACAGCTTGCTGCTTACTAAAAAAAAACAACAACACTTACCCTTCACTATTTGAGTAGCCTTTGTTCTGCCATTTGCGTACTGGCGAGCGATCTCTGAATCCGGGAACATATCCTTCACGGATTTGTTGAAGACATCCGCAAATGAGAACGGGATGTTGCTTCCAGCTATCAGCATAGCCATCTTTGTCTCGGCATAAGTTACACCCTCGGGTCTCCATTTAGCGAGGTGGCCCATAATACTGGGCTGTGCTGCGCTGCCGCCACCTTGTGCTTCGCTGACCGTTCATGACTGAGTATATCCGTTCGGCCACCGTGTTCAATGGAGAAGTCTGTTCTACAAAATTTACAGGCAACATACCCCTCACCCTTCGAACTGTCCTGGATAAACTGAAATTCTTGTTTCCATTCGTTTTGGAACTTACAAGCGTATTTCTTTATCTTACTCGTCGTCGACATCGCCATGGCTGTATTTTCCTCGTTCTTCTGCTTCGTCTCCTTGTTGTGTGCGCAGTTGTGCACACTCTAAAAGCCGTAGATGTTATAACGTGATTGGGCAGGCACGCTGTTTATATCGTGGGAAAGCGAACGTGAAAACAGGCTGTCGACACGTCACTCAGGTCCGAATGCAGCTGGAGGGGGCGTGGCCTCCAGCTACGGCTGGAAATCGGGAGTTTTTCGGGAGAGGCGCTGAAATTCGGGAGTCTCCCGGAAAATTCGGGAGGGTTGGCAAGTATGTACTAGGATAGGCTGATTGATAACACTACATTAAAGTGAAATAAATTGTTAAATAAAGACTTATGTTTGGTACTAGGATAGTCTGATTGACAACACTACATTAAAGTGAAATACATTGTTAAATAAAGACATTTGGTACTAGGATAGGCTGATTGACAACACTACATTAAAGTGAAATATATTGTTAAATAAAGACCTACATTTGGAACTCGGATAGGCTGATTGACAACACTACAATATGGCGACACTAGTGTGTGAAAACTTGTCTATCTGTGTTGGTCCTGCCATGAGGTAGCAGGACCCCGAGAGGGACAAGTGGTAGAAAATGGATGGATGGCAAACAGCTCATATGACGGCAGAGAATAGGTTTGCATTGAAAAATACTCTTCAAGACTTGCAGCATTTTGGACCACCTGTAATCAAGGTGCAGTTGACGCCAACAATGCAAGGTGACACCAAAACTACGCAAGCAATCATTTTAAAGGTTTAACAAACTCTCCAACCTCTTCTTCGTCATGTTGCTCGGTCTCTCTGGCTTGGCCTTCTTCAAGCTTCTCCACCTGATAAATCCAAAAGTTCTCCATGACTGTCAATAATGCTACACACGCTGCGGAGAGTCCAGCTTTTATAAGCCAGAACCAGGACGACGCAGCGAGTCTGCTCTCAGGTGACACTCAGGTATCATGTCCCCCAGGATCACATGTCAGTCTTTCTTTGTATTTTACCTTCCCCAGCTTGACTTTTAGCTTGATGTCCGTGTGTCCAAAATGTGAACTTATGTGCGCCATGACAACACAACACACTTTGTTCAAAGTATAAAGTGATAGATGATGATGTTTATCTTCTCAACTATCTGTCATCCTGTTATTAGATCCTCAATCAATTATTCAGCGTGTATACCCGCGTTAACCTTTCCATCCCTCACTCCGACAATGTGGGCGTGCGTGTGTCAGGCAGTGTGTGTGTGTGTGAGTGTGTGTGTGTGTGAGTGTGCAGATTAATTTCCACATACTTGAGTAGTATTGTGAACATGTAACGTAGTTTAGTAAAAAAGACACAAAGTCATACTTTTACATGTAAGTGTAACAGCTTATTTACCAAGGAGTTGTTTGTAATATTAGGATCATCAGTGCTAAATATTATTAACTTATCACTTTCCTTTCAAAAAAGCAGTTCTTCATCCTTTGCTTAAAAGAAGTTACCTGCTGCCCACTGCTCCCCTCACCTCCCAGGGGGTGAACAAGGGGATGGGTCAAATGCAGATGACAAATTTCACCCCACCTAGTGTGTGTGTGACCATCATTGGTACTTTAACTTAATGGCAAAGACTACTTCCTGCATACTTATTCTACACACTATTGGGGCGGTATAGCTCGGTTGGTAGAGTGGCCGCGCCAGCAACTTGAGGGTTCCAGGTTCGATCCCCGCTTCCGTCATCCTAGTCACTACCGTTGTGTCCTTGGGCAAGACGCTTTACCCACCTGTTCCCAGTTAAATTGGACTTAGATATTGGGTTTCACTATGTAAAGCGCTTTGAGTCACTAGAAAAAAAGCGCTATATAAATATAATTCACTTCACTTCACTTCACTCCATCCTGACCTCATGGTAAACTACCTGCCGATGTTGCACCTCTCATTTATCTCTAAAATCCTAGGAAAGTTGTCGCACAGCAGCTAAATGAATCGTCGTCGGCATCCTTCCGTCTCGGGAGACGATGGGGTAGATCCAAAAGGGGGGGGGGGGGTGTCTCAACGGCAACGACCTCTTTAGTGGACCTCTCCAGTGGATCTACATGGCCTGGGCATGGTACTATGGAGGGCAAGCAGTTGTCAAGGCAGCAAGCCCCCTCTCTCCGCGTGGCTGGTGGATCTAAGGGAGTGACGAGTGTCGATAGAGCTTGGCACCAGCGACGCCGCTGGATTTGCCCAAATGACGCTACAACGTCAAAACGCCTTCAGGACTCGGGCTCCTGATTTGCTGTCGGGGTTTACTCCCTTTGCCTTAGCCTCGAGTGGGTTGACCGCAAGGCAGCGGTGGTTTTGAGATTGGAGATTTCCTTCTCCTAGATGGTCTGCCATACCAGGTTTACGAACCCCTACTGCCCGAATGCGACAGATAGATGGCTAGTTGAGCAACAATCGTGTTCCCATGTTTAGTTTTTACTCATTTTTACTAATTGGTTTTTATCTAGTCTGCACTTTGTCTGTGTTATTATTATTATTGGCTTTTATCTAGTTTGCACTTTGTCTATATTATTACCAATATCATTATTATCGATTCATTCTAATTTTTATTTTCCTATTTTAATGATGTTGGATCTGTGTTGTTGTTGTTGTTGGGGACAAGTGTTGTAAATTAGCTTTGGCTACAAACACTATGATGCATACATTGGATAACTGTTTCAGATGTCTATGTTTTTGTATCTGTCCCTATTTCAAATAAACCTCTATAATAATAATAGCACGGGGGTACATTATACCCGTGGCGGTATAAGCCCAACCTGACTTAGCAGCTAAATGAATACTTAGCGTGTAACTGTCTTTGTGAAGCCTTCCAGTCAGAGTTCAGGGCAAATCACTCTACTGATTTGTTGCTAACTATGGATGCTGATGCGCCATCCATGTTGCTGCTACTTGACCTTAGCGCTGCTTTCCATACCGTCGATCATAACATTTAATAATAACGTATCAAAAAACGTATTGGTATATCAGACTTAGGCTTTTCTTGATTTAAATATGGGAGTATTAAAATAATTCTGAGCACTAAGTTACTGCTAAAACATTAACCTTTATTTACAGCGAGTGATGAAAAGTCCATTATTCTTAGCATCAACACCAACACGAGTGTGAGTGGCTGCAAGGTACCGTCACATTGTATAATTCTGCTCACTAAAAACCGATCAAAGTGAATCAGATTATCAGTACTTTCAGTGTGCTTGTCTTTGCAAGTCTTTGTTCTGAATAGGGACAGGCGGTAGTAAATGGATGGATGGATGTTGTGAGAGGGTCAAAGAGCTCTGAGGAGGGCGAAGAAAACGACCAAGTAAAGTTGTACTCACATCCCCCCCAAGCGACAATTGCAGGTCACACTCTGCAGTGGGGCTGAGGTCTTGCCTCATGACCCAAATAGGCTCCTTTGGTTCATCGGGAGTGTAAGGAGACCTCACTGCTCGGGTCTTCACCTCCTCTATGGCCTCCTTGATGTCCTTGATGGCCAGAGATATAGCATCCCGCTTCTCTTGGCTATTTCGGACTGCGGCCATCTCCTCTGATGGACTAAAAGTCTGCGTTTTGCTCCGCTTGGCATCTTGGACACTTTTATCAGAATCAGTTTGGTCATCAGATCGGAGTAGTTCACACTCTACGTCTTCATGGACAAAGTCTTCAGTAATACACTGAAGACTCGTCAAGCTTTGGCTGTCTTTCACCTGCGCCACGAGGCTGTCAAAGTCTTCCTCCTGCTCACAGCTGTCAGCACGAGGGTACGGGGCGAATTCCGCCTCTTTCTCTGGACTGTCAGACTCTCCGTCTGAGCGTTCGTCATAATGTCGCAGACGGGATCCCACAGTCTCTTGCTGCTGCTGGTAGTCCCCAGATGCCGCCTGGCCGTCCAACAGACGGAAGTTAGCTCTTCTCTGCTGGAGAGAATCTCTGTCTTCAGCTCCTTCTGCTGCTGAAGAAACCAACGTAGCGTCACAGATTTCCTCGTACACGTGCTCAGAAAGGGAGTAAATGTCGTAAGGTTCCGAGTATGCTTCTTCTGCTGCTTCGGCATCTATACGCTCCACGTCTGTCATGTCCACATGTCCTCCAGAGATGCTGGCAGATGGAGTACAGATGTAGTTGGGGTGTCCTGGGGTGGATGTAGCCTTGGACTCGTCCTGTCTCTGTGGGTTAGACTGTTGATGGCACGGTAGAGGTGGGTAGTTTGATTGCTGTTCAGATTCAGCTCTCTCAGTGTAGCCCTCTGCTTCCGGACGTAGCTGAAGTCCATAGTTGGTGGTGTCGTCCTCCAGCCCAGGCTCCAGTGACACCATTACCAGGCTATCATCGCCCTCCGCCCGGTCTGTATGGGTATGAAAGCCGCTCTCAGTGCTGGCAGAGCGGGCCAACACTGAATCATCCCTCTCTCCATCGTCTTCCTGGGCCGTATCTTGTTGTGCTAGCAGCTGTGCTCTCTCCGTCTCTCTCTGCTGTCTCTGCCGGTGCCTTTGCTGCTGGGCTCTGATGTGGGCCTCACTGTCCCCCTGTCTGCGGTAACGTGTCACAGCAGGGCGGGGAATGGGCTGCTTGGCTCCATGTTGCGTCTCCATGTCGTGCTCTTGGGGGCTGTGGGGCTGAGACCCACTGGCTCTGCAGCCGGCGCCTCCTTGGGTCGCTGTGTCACAGCGCTTGGATCGTTCTTGGTTGGAGCCAGATCTGCTGTTGTGGTACTGGCGAGGTGCTGCACCGGACTCAAGTGTAAGAACCTTGCCCTGCTCTGTGTCCTGGGGGTTCATGGCTGTCTGGCCTTGGTTGGACCAGTCATTTTTTTCACAGGTCCATGACCGGCATCAGCGACCTACACAAACAGTAGAAAGAAAGTCAACATTTCATGGTTACCACAGAACAAGAGTCAAAATTCAGTATTGTGAAATAATTGGTGCAATTCTTGGGATGCGTGTCCTAATTGTTTATTCATTTAAAGGGTCAAAGGTGAGTTGAGGAGGAGAAACGTTATAATACACTGGAAGTTTGGATGCAGAGTACACCACACGCAACAAATTGAGCGAAGAAACTTCAGAAAACTGTCAAATCTATTCCGGTGGCTTCCATTGAGACACGTGCAAACAAACATCCATCAAAATGAGGATCAAAGTACCACAATGCTATTCTGTATTAACTATCAAACATCCGTTGAGAAGACAAAAGTACCATAGTAATACTTTGTATTAACTATCAAACATCCATTGAGAATATAAAACTACCATAGTGATACTCTGTATTAACTAGGGTTGCATAGGGGTGGAAAGTTTCCGGTAAATTTACCACGGGAAGTTAAGCTCGGGAAGTTTGGAAATATTGACATGATATTTTTTGATTATTCAAAGTTGGACACCGACCATGGTAATTAATGGGAATATATGGGAATTAATGGGGAATTACAATAATGATATATTATTGGGCACTTGTCTATATGCTGCTGCATCTTTGTGGCATTTTTGACGTAGCTCTTTGCACAGTATTTGCAAATGTACACAGCCTTTCCGCCTACATTGGTTGGGGTGAAATGTCTCCACACATCAGATGGTGTACGTGGCATTATTCTGTTTGTATTTATTTATTCTTGTAAAACACTAATGCAATGCCACACACAGATATAAATAGTCAACTAAACAATTGGAGTAGTCTTTAAACATATTTTACTGATGGACAAATGAATAGAAATAGGCTAGATGAAAAAATGAACACTCAATCAGCATGCTAAATCAAACTATAACCTACTCCTCTCTGAGCTGCCACCTTATCGTGGTAGAGGAGTTTGCGTGTCCCAATGATCCTAGGAGCTATGTTGTCCAGGGGCTTCTATGCCCCCTGGTAGGGTCTCCCAAGACAAACAGGTCCTAGGTGAGGGATCAGACAAAGAGCAGCTCGAAGACTTCTATGGAAATGCAAAAACCAAGACTCCGATTTTTCTCGCACGGACGCGGGTCACCGCGGCCCCCCTCTGGAGCCAGGCCCAGAGTTGGGGCACGATGGCGAGCGCCTGGTGGCCGGGCTTGTCCCCATGGGACCAGGCCGAGCACAGCCCGAAGAAGCAACGTGGGTCCCCCCTCCAATGGGTTCACCACTCATGGGAGTGGCCATAGAGGTCGGGTGTGTTGTGAGCTGGGCGTAAGCCGAAGGCAGGGCACTTGGCGGTCCGATCCTTGGCTACATACTGTAAGCTAGCTCTTGGGACGTAGAATGTCACCTCGCTGGGGGGGAAGGCGCTTGAGATAGTGCGCGAGGTGGAGAAGTTCCGGCTGGAAATAGTCGGACTCACTTCGACGCACAGCAAGGGCTCTGGAACCAGTTCTCTAGAGAAGGACTGAACTCTCTTCCACACTGGCATTGCACGCAGTGAGAGGCGACGGACTAGGGTAGAAATTCTTGTTGACCCCCGGCTCAAAGCTTGCACGTTGGAGTTCAACCCAGTGGACGAGAGGGTAGATTCCCTCCGCCTTCGGGTGGGGGGACGGGTCCTGACTGTTGTTTGTGCTTACGCATTAAACAGCAGTGCAGAGTACCCACCCTTTTTGGATACACTCGAGGGACTACTGGAAAGTGCTACCCCTGGTGATTCCCTTGTCCTACTGGGGGACTTCAACGCTCATGTTGGCAACGACAGTGAATCCTGGAGAGGCGTGATTGGGAAGAATGGCCGCCCGGATCTGAACCCAAGTGGTGTTTTGTTATTGGACTTTTGTGCTCGTCACAGATTGTCCATAACAAACACCGTGTTCAAACATAAGGGTGTCCATATGTCAGTGACGTGCAGTCACTAGAGAAAGAAAAAAAATTTAAAAAGAAAAAAATATATACTAAATTGTTAAATGTATCCAGTGATTATACTATAAAGTTATTTTCCATTTAACTTCACCAGTTTTAGATTATTTGTATTCAAAATCGCTGAATTTTCACATTTGCCGTTCAAATACTGAGAAGAGACGGTGCGGTGAACAGCAGCCAGTCGAGGCACGTCACTCAGTGCCTCAACATGGACGGACTCGGCTAACTGCTGGTCTGCTGTGCAGTGAGACCGTATTGCTATATGAACTATATTATACATTTCCATAGTTTAGTTAGCTGAGGTATATAATGTACAGTGTATTTTGTCAACAACTGTATGTGTGTAAAGTATTTCTTGTGCTGAGCGATCATAAAACGGCTGCAAAAGACGCACTGGCTGAGGCTCGCCTCCTGCACCCCCGCCGTAGAATGCCCGGCAACCCCTGATGGGAGTGTTGTATCAACTAAAGCCCACAATTAAACTTTCCAAGTGCAAGATTGAATCTATTTAAAAAAGTTATTTCATAAGAAGCCAAAAAGTGCAAAAACAATAATGTTCGTGTTGGAGGAGTTGTGAATGACTGCTGGGCCACAACATTAGGTACACCTGCAGACTGCAGGTGTATCTAATTCACAACTCCTCCAACACGAACATTATTGTTTTTGCACTTTTTGGCTTCTTATTAAATAACTTTTGTAACCTATTTTTATGGGCTTTCCTCTTTGTGATGTTAAGTTCCTGTTATGCGCTGTTATACAGTATATGCCTTGAGCTCTTATTTTGAAGGCGCTAAGAGCGGAATTTTGACACGTTGGAGTGGAGCGGAAGTTTTTGAAAGAAGGTAAATAAAGTGGTCCTCGTGTAAACTGGAGCCTCCGTGTTTGTTATTTTGTAGTTTCATACAGTATAGACGACATTTATAAACCCTCGGTTACACTTTTTTAAATAGATTCAATCTTGCACGTGGAAAGTTGAAGTGAGGGCTTTAGTTGATATAACACTCCCATCAGGGGGTTCATTAATCCAGCACAACAGCGGCGCATTTATAAGTAAAGGTAAGACCATAATAACGTTTTTTTATTAAATGTGCTTTTTTGTGTGCTACAGTTTGTATGTGTAAAGTTAAAGTTAAGTTAAAGTACCAATGATTGTCACACACACACTAGGTGTGGTGAAATGTGTCCTCTGCATTTGACCCATCCCCTTGTTCACCCCCTGGGAGGTGAGGGGAGCAGTGGGCAGCAGCGGCGCCGCGCCCGGGAATCATTTTTGGTGATTTAACCCCCAATTCCAACCCTTGATGCTGAGTGCCAAGCAGGGAAGAATGCTGGTATGAGCTTTTAAACATAACCCGTTAACTGCTGCCAATCAAATGGTGAATAAGATACTCTGTAGGGTTCCTATGTTTGTAAATCTGACTGTGATGAAGTCAGTGCCTCACCAGCCATCAACCTCACCGCACGTCACTGCCATATGTGCACTTGGCACCAGGACACCCTAGGCCGCAGTTCCATGATCGACCTTCTAGTTGTGTCATCGGATTTGCGGCCTCATGTTTTGGACACTCAGGTGAAGACAGGGGCGGAGCTTTCTACTGATCACCACCTGGTGGTGAGTTGGCTGCGATGGTGGGGGAGGATGCCGGACAGACCTGGCAGGCCCAAACGCATTGTGAGGGTCTGCTGGGAACGTCTAGCAGAGTCTCCTGTCAGAGAGAGTTTCAATTCCCACCTCCGGAAGAACTTTGAACATGTCACGAGGGAGGTGCTGGACATTGAGTCCGAGTGGACCATGTTCCGCACCTCTATTGTCAAAGCGGCTGATTGGAGCTGTGGCCGCAAGGTAGTTGGTGCCTGTCGTGGCGGTAATCCTAGAACCCGTTGGTGGACACCGGCGGTCAGGGATGCCGTCAAGCTGAAGAAAGAGTCCTATCGGGTTATTTTGGCTCATAGGGCTCCGGAGGCAGCGGACAGGTACCGACAGGCCAAGCGGTGTGCGGCTTCAGCGGTCGGGGAGGCAAAAACTCGGACATGGGAGGAGTTCGGGGAAGCCATGGAAAACGTTGTGTTCCAACTATCGTGGGATCACACTCCTCAGCCTTCCCGGTAAGGTCTATTCAGGTGTACTGGAGAGGAGGCTACGCCGGATAGTCGAACCTCGGATTCAGGAGGAACAGTGTGGTTTTTGTCCTGGTCGTGGAACTGTGGACCAGCTCTATACTCTCGGCAGGGTGCTTGAGGATGCATGGGAGTTTGCCAACCAGTCTACATGTGCTTTGTGGACTTGGAGAAGGCATTCGACCGTGTCCCTCGGGAAGTCCTGTGGGGAGTGCTCAGAGAGTATGGAGTATCGGACTGTCTGATTGTGGCGGTCCGCTCCCTGCATGATCAGTGTCAGAGCTTAGTCCGCATTGCTGGCAGTAAGTCGGACACGTTTCCAGTGAGGGTTGGACTCCGCCAAGGCTGCCCTTTGTCACCGATTCTGTTCATAACTTTTATGGGCGCAGTCAAGGCGTTGAGGGGATCCGGTTTGGTGGCTGCAGGATTAGGTCTCTGCTTTTTGCAGATGATGTGGTCCTGATGGCTTCATCTGGCCAGGATCTTCAGCTCTCATTGGATCGGTTCGCAGCCGAGTGTGAAGCGACTGGGATGAGAATCAGCACCTCCAAGTCCGAGTCCATGGTTCTCGCCCGGAAAAGGGTGGAGTGCCATCTCCGGGTTGCGGAGGAGACCCTGCCCCAAGTGGAGGAGTTCAAGTACCTCGGAGTCTTGTTCACGAGTGAGGGAAGAGTGGATCGTGAGATCGACAGGCGGATCGGTGCGGCGTCTTCAGTAATGCAGACGCTGTATCGATCCCTTGTGGTGAAGAAGGAGCTGAGCCGGAAGGCAACGCTCTCAATTTACCGGTCGATCTACGTTCCCATCCTCACCTATGGTCATGAGCTTTGGGTTATGACCGTAAGGACAAGATCACGTGCACAAGTGGCCGAAATTAGTTTCCTCCGCCGGGTGGCGGGGCTCTCCCTTAGATATAGTGTGAGAAGCTCTGCCATCCGGGGGGATCTCAAAGTAAAGCCGCTGCTCCTCCACATCGAGAGGAGCCAGATGAGGTGGTTCGGGCATCTGGTCAGGATGCCACCCGAACGCCTCCTTAGGGAGGTGTTTAGGGCACGTGCAACCAGTAGGAGGCCACGGGAAAGACACAGGACACGTTGGGAAGACTATGTCTCCCGGCTGGCCTGGGAACACCTCGGGATCCCCCGGGAAGACCTGGATGAAGTGGCTGGGGAGAGGAAAGTCTGGGCTTCCCTGCTTAGGCTGCTTGCCCCGTGACCCGACCTCGGATAAGTGGAAGAAGATGGATGGATGGAACCTACATTCTTGTATGACAACAGAATGGCTAGCAGAACAGAAGGCAAAGGAAACTACAAGTTTCGATTTAGTATTTGCTAGTTGAACTTTACAGATCACAAAAAAGGTAAATTCGGATTGTTAGCATAAATTAATGGGATTTAACATGGAGAAAATTAGCATCACGGCTAACAGAGAAATATTTTCGGTTCATTATGAGACTGTGGTGGTACATAAACCTAGCTAGCTACAGATATTGGCCCCAAAATCATCTAACAAGTACAGGAACAGCTAGCTAGCTTGAGTGGAAGTCTGCTGGAGTAGTCTACAGTCATACAGTAACAAGCAATTACACCTCTATTAAACTTAAATACCATAGATGAAATATATTTACCCCAGTAATATCATCAAAACTTACCTGACTGGATGAAGTCCTTGGGCTCAAATACTAGTGTGGCCTCAATAGCCCTGGCCGGGTTTCACAATTGTCTTTACTCGAAGATGTCAAGAAATGCTGACACGTTTTATGATCTTTTAACTGGTTTAATAATAACGCAAGGCAGACTTGGTCAACAGCCATACAGGTCAAACTGACGGTGGCCGTATAAACAACTTTAACACTGTTACTAATATGCGCCACACTGGGAACCCACACCAAACAAGACAAACACATTTCGGGAGAACATCAGCACCGTAACACAACATAAACACAACAAAACAAATACCCAGAATCCCCTGCAGCACTAACTCTTCCGGAACGCTACAATAACATCTACAGCTTTTGGAGCTCAGAGCACAACTGCACACACAACAAGAAGGAGACGAAGCAGAAGAACGAAGAAGAGACATGGCGACGACGAGTAGGAAGAAGAAATACGCTTGCAAGTTCCAAAATGATTGGAAAAAATAATTTTATTTCATCCAGAAAAGCTCGAAGGGGAAGGGGTATGCTGCCTGCACCTCAACCCCGCCCCCGCAACCATGCCCCCCCCCCGCAACCACACACCCAACAACCCCCCTGCCTCCTCCCATCTCCCGAATTCGGAGATCTCAAGGTTGGCAAGTATGAACATCCATCGAGAAGATAAAAGTACCATAGCAATACGCTGTATTAACTATCAAACATCTATCGAGAAGATAAAAGTACCATAGCAATACACTGTATTAACTATCAAACATCCATCGAGAAGATAAAAGTACCATAATAATACTATGTATTAACTATCAAACATCCATCGAGAAGATAAAAGTACCATAATAATGCTCTGTATTAACTATTTCTTTCTTACTTTTTCCAAGATGGCGCCGCTGTAGTGGCTACTGGTGGCAGGAGCTCTGTTTTTTTTTTTTTTTTGCCTTTTGGTTCGGGACCCTTTGGGACTGTGCCACAAGGGGTGGCACTTTTGCAACTTCTGCGGTGCTTTTTTGTGAACTTCTGGATCTGCCTCCCGGGAGCATTTTGGCCATGGGGACCAGCTGTTGGGTCTCTGCCACACCAGAGTCCATTTGGAGAGACTGGAGGAGATGCGGATGAAGAGACAGGGCTGCGGAGCTGGCGCTGAGCGCCGGGACGGGCAGGCTTCACAGTGTCTTGGCTGAATGAGCAGATATCGGACACCTCGGTCTCCTTGGACGCATCCTCGCTCATCCATGCGGACTGGACACTGGCCGAGAGTTAGCGGGCGGCCGAGGGTGGAGTCGGCTCTCTTGGTTGCTTTGTTGGGTCTGCTCCTGTCCCTGGCCATGCTCCCCACACCCCAGCAGACGATGGCGTGGAACACCGCAGAGGCCACCACGGTGTATATGGGTGTTGAAAGGATGTTTTTGTTTGGTTGCTTGTCTATGCATGGTGCAATCGTGTGTGCGCAATATACAGGTAAAAGCCAGTAAATTAGAATATTTTGAAAAACTTGATTTATTTCAGTAATTGCATTCAAAATGTGTAACTTGTACATTATATTTATTCATTGCACACAGACTGATGCATTCAAATGTTTATTTCATTTAATTTTGATGATTTGAAGTGGCAACAAATGAAAATCCAAAATTCCGTGTGTCACAAAATTAGAATATTGTGTAAGGGTTAAATTTTGAAGACACCTGGTGCCACAAACTAATCAGCTGATTAACTCAAAACACCTGCAAAGGGCTTTAAATGGTCTCTCAGTCCAGTTCTGAAGCCTACACAAACATGGGGAAGACTTCAGAATTGACAGCTGTCCAAAAGGCAACCATCGACACATTGCACAAGGAGGGAAAGACACAAAAGGTTATTGCTGAAGAGGCTGGCTGTTCTCAGAGCTCTGTGTCCAAACACATTAATGGAGAGGCAAAGGGAAGGAAAAACTGTGGTCAGAAAAAGTGTACAAGCGATAGGGATCACCACGCCCTGGTCAAGATTGTGAAAAAAAACCCATTAAAAAATGTGGGGGAGATTCAGAAGGAGTGGACAGCTGCTGGAGTCAGTGCTTCAAGATCCACCACCAAGAGACGCTTGAAAGACATGGGTTTCAACTGCCGCATACCTCGTGTCAAGCCACTGTTGACCAAGAAACAGCGCGCAAAGCGTCTCACCTGGGCTAAGGAAAAAAAGAGCTGGACTGCTGCTGAGTGGTCCAAAGTCATGTTTTCTGACGAAAGCAAATTTTGCATTTCCTTTGGAAATCGAGGTCCCAGAGTCTGGAGGAAGACAGGAGAGGCACAGGATCCACGTTGCCTGAAGTCTAGTGTAAAGTATCCACCATCAGTGATGGTTTGGGGTGCCATGTCATCTGCTGGTGTCGGTCCACTCTGTTTCCTGAGATCCAGGGTCAACGCAGCCGTCTACCAGCAAGTTTTAGAGCACTTCATGCTTTCTGCTGCTGACCTGCTCTATGGAGATGGAGATTTCAAGTTCCAACAGGACTTGGCGCCTGCACACAGCGCAAAATCTACCCGTGCCTGGTTTACGGACCATGGTATTTCTGTTCTAAATTGGCCCGCCAACTCCCCTGACCTTAGCCCCATAGAAAATCTGTGGGGTATTGTGAAAAGGAAGATGCAGAATGCCAGACCCAAAAACGCAGAAGAGTTGAAGGCCACTATCAGAGCAACCTGGGCTCTCATAACACCTGAGCAGTGCCAGAAACTCATCGACTCCATGCCACGCCGCATTAACGCAGTAATTGAGGCAAAAGGAGCTCCAACCAAGTATTGAGTATTGTACATGCTCATATTTTTCATTTTCATACTTTTCAGTTGGCCAACATTTCTAAAAATCCCTTTTTTGTATTAGCCTTAAGTAATATTCTAATTTTGTGACACACGGAATTTTGGATTTTCATTTGTTGCCACTTCAAATCATCAAAATTAAATGAAATAAACATTTGAATGCATCAGCCTGTGTGCAATGAATAAATATAATGTACAAGTTACACCTTTTGAATGCAATTACTGAAATAAATCAAGTTTTTCAAAATATTCTAATTTACTGGCTTTTACCTATATATTATTGGTAAATTATTATTTCGTTTTTTTTTGTTTTACTTTTGGAGCTGTATGTAGAAATGGCACTGCTGGAGTGGCAGCTGGTTGCATCCGCTCTGCTCTTTTAATGTCCTTAGTGTTCTTTGTGTTCTTTGATGTTTCCCTCTTACACACATGTTTATGTGTGCAATGGCTATGAGTTTTTTTTTACTTTCTTGGCCTCAGTCTGGACCCCCTCTCCAGGGGCCCAGGCTTAGACTGCATTTTTTTTTAATAAAGTACTTCTGATTCTGATCAAACATCCATTGAGATGAGGATCAAAGTACCACAACAATGCTCTGTATTACCTATCAAAAATCCATCGAGAAGATAAAAATACCATAATAATACTTTGTAATAACTATCAAACATCCATAGAGAAGATACAAGTACCACAATAATACTCTGTATTAACTATCAAACATCCATCCACCTTCCTTCAACAACAACAACACTACTAATCATGGCAGACTTGATGAGAGACAACAAAGACTACTTTGGGACAAATGATGATCTAGAAACTTCTAGTTTTGAGCCTGAATATAAGGAGGATGATCTACACCAGTGGTTCTTAACCTTGTTGGAGGTACCGAACCCCACCAGTTTCATATGCGCATTCACCGAACCCTTCTTTAGTGGAAAAATAAAATGTTTTTTTCAATTCAAGAAAAAGTTATATGTTTTTTTTACCGGTGCACAAAATGAACCGTGCATGAACATTACCTTGCTGAAAGAACAAAACCAACACAGTGCATGAACTCAACAACAAATTACACACGTTACACACATTAACATGAATTGGGGGCGGAGCTTTCTACTGATCACCACCTGGTGGTGAGTTGGCTGCGATGGTGGGGGAGGATGCCGGACAGACCTGGCAGGCCCAAACGCATTGTGAGGGTCTGCTGGGAACGTCTAGCAGAGTCTCCTGTCAGAGAGAGTTTCAATTCCCACCTCCGGAAGAACTTTGAACATGTCACGAGGGAGGTGCTGGACATTGAGTCCGAGTGGACCATGTTCCGCACCTCTATTGTCAAAGCGGCTGATTGGAGCTGTGGCCGCAAGGTAGTTGGTGCCTGTCGTGGCGGTAATCCTAGAACCCGTTGGTGGACACCGGCGGTCAGGGATGCCGTCAAGCTGAAGAAAGAGTCCTATCGGGTTATTTTGGCTCATAGGGCTCCGGAGGCAGCGGACAGGTACCGACAGGCCAAGCGGTGTGCGGCTTCAGCGGTCGGGGAGGCAAAAACTCGGACATGGGAGGAGTTCGGGGAAGCCATGGAAAACGTTGTGTTCCAACTATCGTGGGATCACACTCCTCAGCCTTCCCGGTAAGGTCTATTCAGGTGTACTGGAGAGGAGGCTACGCCGGATAGTCGAACCTCGGATTCAGGAGGAACAGTGTGGTTTTTGTCCTGGTCGTGGAACTGTGGACCAGCTCTATACTCTCGGCAGGGTGCTTGAGGATGCATGGGAGTTTGCCAACCAGTCTACATGTGCTTTGTGGACTTGGAGAAGGCATTCGACCGTGTCCCTCGGGAAGTCCTGTGGGGAGTGCTCAGAGAGTATGGAGTATCGGACTGTCTGATTGTGGCGGTCCGCTCCCTGCATGATCAGTGTCAGAGCTTAGTCCGCATTGCTGGCAGTAAGTCGGACACGTTTCCAGTGAGGGTTGGACTCCGCCAAGGCTGCCCTTTGTCACCGATTCTGTTCATAACTTTTATGGGCGCAGTCAAGGCGTTGAGGGGATCCGGTTTGGTGGCTGCAGGATTAGGTCTCTGCTTTTTGCAGATGATGTGGTCCTGATGGCTTCATCTGGCCAGGATCTTCAGCTCTCATTGGATCGGTTCGCAGCCGAGTGTGAAGCGACTGGGATGAGAATCAGCACCTCCAAGTCCGAGTCCATGGTTCTCGCCCGGAAAAGGGTGGAGTGCCATCTCCGGGTTGCGGAGGAGACCCTGCCCCAAGTGGAGGAGTTCAAGTACCTCGGAGTCTTGTTCACGAGTGAGGGAAGAGTGGATCGTGAGATCGACAGGCGGATCGGTGCGGCGTCTTCAGTAATGCAGACGCTGTATCGATCCCTTGTGGTGAAGAAGGAGCTGAGCCGGAAGGCAACGCTCTCAATTTACCGGTCGATCTACGTTCCCATCCTCACCTATGGTCATGAGCTTTGGGTTATGACCGTAAGGACAAGATCACGTGCACAAGTGGCCGAAATTAGTTTCCTCCGCCGGGTGGCGGGGCTCTCCCTTAGATATAGTGTGAGAAGCTCTGCCATCCGGGGGGATCTCAAAGTAAAGCCGCTGCTCCTCCACATCGAGAGGAGCCAGATGAGGTGGTTCGGGCATCTGGTCAGGATGCCACCCGAACGCCTCCTTAGGGAGGTGTTTAGGGCACGTGCAACCAGTAGGAGGCCACGGGAAAGACACAGGACACGTTGGGAAGACTATGTCTCCCGGCTGGCCTGGGAACACCTCGGGATCCCCCGGGAAGACCTGGATGAAGTGGCTGGGGAGAGGAAAGTCTGGGCTTCCCTGCTTAGGCTGCTTGCCCCGTGACCCGACCTCGGATAAGTGGAAGAAGATGGATGGATGGAACCTACATTCTTGTATGACAACAGAATGGCTAGCAGAACAGAAGGCAAAGGAAACTACAAGTTTCGATTTAGTATTTGCTAGTTGAACTTTACAGATCACAAAAAAGGTAAATTCGGATTGTTAGCATAAATTAATGGGATTTAACATGGAGAAAATTAGCATCACGGCTAACAGAGAAATATTTTCGGTTCATTATGAGACTGTGGTGGTACATAAACCTAGCTAGCTACAGATATTGGCCCCAAAATCATCTAACAAGTACAGGAACAGCTAGCTAGCTTGAGTGGAAGTCTGCTGGAGTAGTCTACAGTCATACAGTAACAAGCAATTACACCTCTATTAAACTTAAATACCATAGATGAAATATATTTACCCCAGTAATATCATCAAAACTTACCTGACTGGATGAAGTCCTTGGGCTCAAATACTAGTGTGGCCTCAATAGCCCTGGCCGGGTTTCACAATTGTCTTTACTCGAAGATGTCAAGAAATGCTGACACGTTTTATGATCTTTTAACTGGTTTAATAATAACGCAAGGCAGACTTGGTCAACAGCCATACAGGTCAAACTGACGGTGGCCGTATAAACAACTTTAACACTGTTACTAATATGCGCCACACTGGGAACCCACACCAAACAAGACAAACACATTTCGGGAGAACATCAGCACCGTAACACAACATAAACACAACAAAACAAATACCCAGAATCCCCTGCAGCACTAACTCTTCCGGAACGCTACAATAACATCTACAGCTTTTGGAGCTCAGAGCACAACTGCACACACAACAAGAAGGAGACGAAGCAGAAGAACGAAGAAGAGACATGGCGACGACGAGTAGGAAGAAGAAATACGCTTGCAAGTTCCAAAATGATTGGAAAAAATAATTTTATTTCATCCAGAAAAGCTCGAAGGGGAAGGGGTATGCTGCCTGCACCTCAACCCCGCCCCCGCAACCATGCCCCCCCCCCGCAACCACACACCCAACAACCCCCCTGCCTCCTCCCATCTCCCGAATTCGGAGATCTCAAGGTTGGCAAGTATGAACATCCATCGAGAAGATAAAAGTACCATAGCAATACGCTGTATTAACTATCAAACATCTATCGAGAAGATAAAAGTACCATAGCAATACACTGTATTAACTATCAAACATCCATCGAGAAGATAAAAGTACCATAATAATACTATGTATTAACTATCAAACATCCATCGAGAAGATAAAAGTACCATAATAATGCTCTGTATTAACTATTTCTTTCTTACTTTTTCCAAGATGGCGCCGCTGTAGTGGCTACTGGTGGCAGGAGCTCTGTTTTTTTTTTTTTTTTGCCTTTTGGTTCGGGACCCTTTGGGACTGTGCCACAAGGGGTGGCACTTTTGCAACTTCTGCGGTGCTTTTTTGTGAACTTCTGGATCTGCCTCCCGGGAGCATTTTGGCCATGGGGACCAGCTGTTGGGTCTCTGCCACACCAGAGTCCATTTGGAGAGACTGGAGGAGATGCGGATGAAGAGACAGGGCTGCGGAGCTGGCGCTGAGCGCCGGGACGGGCAGGCTTCACAGTGTCTTGGCTGAATGAGCAGATATCGGACACCTCGGTCTCCTTGGACGCATCCTCGCTCATCCATGCGGACTGGACACTGGCCGAGAGTTAGCGGGCGGCCGAGGGTGGAGTCGGCTCTCTTGGTTGCTTTGTTGGGTCTGCTCCTGTCCCTGGCCATGCTCCCCACACCCCAGCAGACGATGGCGTGGAACACCGCAGAGGCCACCACGGTGTATATGGGTGTTGAAAGGATGTTTTTGTTTGGTTGCTTGTCTATGCATGGTGCAATCGTGTGTGCGCAATATACAGGTAAAAGCCAGTAAATTAGAATATTTTGAAAAACTTGATTTATTTCAGTAATTGCATTCAAAATGTGTAACTTGTACATTATATTTATTCATTGCACACAGACTGATGCATTCAAATGTTTATTTCATTTAATTTTGATGATTTGAAGTGGCAACAAATGAAAATCCAAAATTCCGTGTGTCACAAAATTAGAATATTGTGTAAGGGTTAAATTTTGAAGACACCTGGTGCCACAAACTAATCAGCTGATTAACTCAAAACACCTGCAAAGGGCTTTAAATGGTCTCTCAGTCCAGTTCTGAAGCCTACACAAACATGGGGAAGACTTCAGAATTGACAGCTGTCCAAAAGGCAACCATCGACACATTGCACAAGGAGGGAAAGACACAAAAGGTTATTGCTGAAGAGGCTGGCTGTTCTCAGAGCTCTGTGTCCAAACACATTAATGGAGAGGCAAAGGGAAGGAAAAACTGT
The DNA here is from genome assembly GCF_033978685.3 of Nerophis lumbriciformis. Lineage (NCBI taxonomy): Eukaryota > Metazoa > Chordata > Actinopteri > Syngnathiformes > Syngnathidae > Nerophis > Nerophis lumbriciformis. Next base: position 13,649,903 of record NC_084567.2, on the reverse strand, counting down.
GGTCAGAAAAAGTGTACAAGCGATAGGGATCACCACGCCCTGGTCAAGATTGTGAAAAAAAACCCATTAAAAAATGTGGGGGAGATTCAGAAGGAGTGGACAGCTGCTGGAGTCAGTGCTTCAAGATCCACCACCAAGAGACGCTTGAAAGACATGGGTTTCAACTGCCGCATACCTCGTGTCAAGCCACTGTTGACCAAGAAACAGCGCGCAAAGCGTCTCACCTGGGCTAAGGAAAAAAAGAGCTGGACTGCTGCTGAGTGGTCCAAAGTCATGTTTTCTGACGAAAGCAAATTTTGCATTTCCTTTGGAAATCGAGGTCCCAGAGTCTGGAGGAAGACAGGAGAGGCACAGGATCCACGTTGCCTGAAGTCTAGTGTAAAGTATCCACCATCAGTGATGGTTTGGGGTGCCATGTCATCTGCTGGTGTCGGTCCACTCTGTTTCCTGAGATCCAGGGTCAACGCAGCCGTCTACCAGCAAGTTTTAGAGCACTTCATGCTTTCTGCTGCTGACCTGCTCTATGGAGATGGAGATTTCAAGTTCCAACAGGACTTGGCGCCTGCACACAGCGCAAAATCTACCCGTGCCTGGTTTACGGACCATGGTATTTCTGTTCTAAATTGGCCCGCCAACTCCCCTGACCTTAGCCCCATAGAAAATCTGTGGGGTATTGTGAAAAGGAAGATGCAGAATGCCAGACCCAAAAACGCAGAAGAGTTGAAGGCCACTATCAGAGCAACCTGGGCTCTCATAACACCTGAGCAGTGCCAGAAACTCATCGACTCCATGCCACGCCGCATTAACGCAGTAATTGAGGCAAAAGGAGCTCCAACCAAGTATTGAGTATTGTACATGCTCATATTTTTCATTTTCATACTTTTCAGTTGGCCAACATTTCTAAAAATCCCTTTTTTGTATTAGCCTTAAGTAATATTCTAATTTTGTGACACACGGAATTTTGGATTTTCATTTGTTGCCACTTCAAATCATCAAAATTAAATGAAATAAACATTTGAATGCATCAGCCTGTGTGCAATGAATAAATATAATGTACAAGTTACACCTTTTGAATGCAATTACTGAAATAAATCAAGTTTTTCAAAATATTCTAATTTACTGGCTTTTACCTATATATTATTGGTAAATTATTATTTCGTTTTTTTTTGTTTTACTTTTGGAGCTGTATGTAGAAATGGCACTGCTGGAGTGGCAGCTGGTTGCATCCGCTCTGCTCTTTTAATGTCCTTAGTGTTCTTTGTGTTCTTTGATGTTTCCCTCTTACACACATGTTTATGTGTGCAATGGCTATGAGTTTTTTTTTACTTTCTTGGCCTCAGTCTGGACCCCCTCTCCAGGGGCCCAGGCTTAGACTGCATTTTTTTTTAATAAAGTACTTCTGATTCTGATCAAACATCCATTGAGATGAGGATCAAAGTACCACAACAATGCTCTGTATTACCTATCAAAAATCCATCGAGAAGATAAAAATACCATAATAATACTTTGTAATAACTATCAAACATCCATAGAGAAGATACAAGTACCACAATAATACTCTGTATTAACTATCAAACATCCATCCACCTTCCTTCAACAACAACAACACTACTAATCATGGCAGACTTGATGAGAGACAACAAAGACTACTTTGGGACAAATGATGATCTAGAAACTTCTAGTTTTGAGCCTGAATATAAGGAGGATGATCTACACCAGTGGTTCTTAACCTTGTTGGAGGTACCGAACCCCACCAGTTTCATATGCGCATTCACCGAACCCTTCTTTAGTGGAAAAATTAAATGTTTTTTTCAATTCAAGAAAAAGTTATATGTTTTTTTTACCGGTGCACAAAATGAACCGTGCATGAACATTACCTTGCTGAAAGAACAAAACCAACACAGTGCATGAACTCAACAACAAATTACACACGTTACACACATTAACATGAATTGATTAACGTGCACCCCGACTTAAACAAGTTGAAAAACTTATTCGGGTGTTACCATTTAGTGGTCAGTTGTACGGAATATGTACTGTACTGTGTAAACTGTACTGTTTCATATAATGTATTCTCTTACTTTGCAATCTGCTAGTAAAAGTTTCAATCAATCAATCAAACAACATGCAAATCAGATGGAAAATTAGAGGGAACATTGTTTGGGGGTATTCATAATAAGCCAATAGGGAGAAGTTTTTATTTACACGATAAGTCGGATGTGTCTTTACCTCCGTGGCGGAGGCTCCGCCGAACCCCTGAGGCCGACTCACCGAACCCCTAGGGTTCGATTGAACCCAGGTTAAGAACTACTGGTCTACACGTTTTAGAAGCTGTGTGCTAAACAGATGCAGCTTTAGTCAAACACAAAGCATCATGCAGCAGTATTGAAAAGTGCTAATCAAGATATACAAACAAAATAAAACAATCACTTACAATGTCTGCTCTTCCCCTTTACATCAACAATTCATCATAAAGGGTTAAAAAAAATGAGCGTCTTTTCGTGTCTTTCTCACCATCGCCGGGTCTAAGTTGGATGTCAAAGTTGACCAACCTGTGGGTTTATGTTCACAACCTTCTACTATCCAGGTGAAAGGCATGATTTATCATCTGCAATTAACTTTTACCAAGTCAGAGGCGGTGTGGCAGCTCAACATGTCAATATAGCAGCGTAAGCTAGGACTAATCATTAGGGCTGCGAATCTTTGGGTGTCCCACGATTCGATTCAATATCGATTCTTGGGGTCATGATTCGATTCAAAATCGATTTTTTTTCTCCGATTCAACGCGATTCTCGATTCAAAAACGTTTTTTTCCCGATTCAAAACGATTCTCTATTCATTAAATACATAGAATTTCAGCAGGATCTACCCCAGTCTGCTGACATGCAAGCAGAGTAGTAGATTTTTGTAAAAAGCTTTTATTATTGTAAAGGACAATGTTTTATCAACTGATTGCAATAATGTACATTTGTTTTAACTATTAAATGAACCAAAAATATGACTTATTTTATCTTTGTGAAAATATTGGACACAGTGTGTTGTCAAGCTTATGAGATGCGATGCAAGTGTAAGCCACTGTGACACTATTGTTCTTTTTTTTAATTTTTTTTAATAAATTTCTAATGATAATGTCAATGAGGGATTTTTAATCACTGCTATGTTGAAATTGTAACTAATATTGATACTGTTGTTGATAATATTCATTTTTGTTTCACTACCTTTGGTTTGTTCTGTGTCGTGTTTGCGTCTCCTCTCAATTGCTCTGTTTATTGCAGTTCTGAGTGTTGCTGGGTCGGTTTTGGTTTTGGAATTGGATTGCATTGTTATGGTATTGCTGTGTATTGTTTTGTTGGATTGATTAATTAAAAAATAATAATAAATAAAAATGAAAAAAAATAAATTAAAAAAATATCGATTTTTTTAAAATGAGAATCGATTCAAATCGCACAACGTGAGAATCGCGATTCGAATTCGAATCGATTTTTTCCCACACCTCTACTAATCATGTTAGCGATAACATTACAGATAGTAATGATAATTATTATATTACAAATGGTAATATTACAGAAAAATAACAAACTAATGTTGCAGCTAAATGTTTTATTATTATATTACGGATAAAATTACAGATAATAATAATAATTATATTACAAATAATACTAATTATTATACTCAAGATAATAATAATAATAATTATAAAACAGTTATAATAATCATGTTACAGATATTAATAAAAAATAACTTTATTATAGTGGTAATCTTGACTTTGTTGGATAATAATAATAATATTAGATGATAATTTTAATATTTGATATTGTTAAAGATGTTACAAATAATGTTACATATAATAATAATAATAATGTCATACATAAAATATGAATATTGTTTCAGATAACAACGTTAGTTGTATATTTTCATTCATCAAACATATTAAACAACCTTCCATCATATTTTCTCACACAACAACAAAACCTTTTTTTTGCCCAGAAGAAACCAACCATTTTTCAATCATCCCACGGAAGCAGTTGGAGGTGAAAGAAAAGATTGACTCACCTTTTAGCTGCTGTTAGCTTCTGCTAGCTGCTGTTAGCTCCTATTTCTTCCTGCTAGCTCGTGCTAGCTGCCCTTAGCTTGTTCGGGCAGCAGTTAGCATGTTAGCAGCTGCCACCGGAGGCTAATGGAAGCTAATGGAAGCTAATAGAAGCTAAGTGGTGATGCTGCGGTCAAGTGCTGACATCACATCGTCGTCCTCCATCTTCACTGGGGGGTGCGCACGCACACGCACTTGCGCCACTCCCCCCCTCCCTTTCGAAGTGATGTGGCGAACACAAACATCAACATGATCATATCAACATTGTTGTCACGGAGTCGATGGAAATAATCAATAATGAATTCGTCATCCATCCATCCATTTTCAACCGCTTGTCCCTTTTGGGGGGTTCGCCGGCTTCCTCCCACCTCCAAAGACATGCACCTGGGGATAGGTTGATTGGCAACACTAGATGGTCCCGAGTGTGTGAATGTGAGTGTGAATGTTGTCTGTCTATCTGTGTTGGCCCTAGCGATAAGGTGGCGACTTGTCCAGGGTGTACGCCGCCTTCCGCCCGAATGCAGCTGAGATAGGCTCCAGCACCCCCCCTGCCCCCCCTGCGACCCCAAAAGGGACAAGCGGTAGAAAATGGATGGATAATATACACATGTGTGTTTATATATATATTATTTATTATTATATATATCCATCCTTATGTGTGTATGTGTGTATATATATATACACGTGTGTTTATAAATATATACATACATACACATGTGTGTGTGTACTGTATGTTTATATATATATATATATATATATATATATATATATATATATATATATATATATATATATATATATATATATATATAT
>NC_084567.2:13625000-13642500 GCF_033978685.3 Nerophis lumbriciformis | reverse complement strand
AGGCTTTAGATGCAACTCCTGACACAGAGGAAGCCATAGAAATCCCGGTAAATGTTGGAGAGGAAGAATCCACAAGAAGGGAGGCAGATGATACTACTGCAGAGGAAGCCATAGATGAGGAGGGAGTTGAAGGAGCTACACCCAGAGGCCTATGCACAGAAGAGAGGCTGTCTGATCACCTTCTCCTCTCCATTGAAAAAGACGTAGTCATAAATCACAATGATGTGATCAACATCTACAGGGACATGGTCCCCAGAAGGTTGCTGCTTTAAGGCCTCCAGAAGGTTTGGCTACTGATTGTGCACTGATTTCAAAGCATTTCATGGAAGCCCTGAATTTACATTGAGGAGCATATTTGGGTATGGGCGACCTCCATACTACTGCCCTCTACTGGCCCCTGGTCCATATTTTTGGCCCTGTATTGCGTTTCAGTTGTTTAGTCTGAGCATTAAGTGAGAAAGACCATAAGTTACAACTTGATGGTGTTTTCATCAAGTTAAGGGAAGAAGGACAGATTTTCACATTGAAGTTTTTTCCATTTGGGTATTTATTTTTGTATTTTTTTTCCAAAGTTCGTGTTGCACTGTTCAATGTTCAATATTAAAAGTGCTTATCTTTAACAATAAATAGCCTAATAATAAACCTGTGTTTTGTTGCTTTTCATGTCTTCCAAGCCTATGATAATGTGAATTAACTCATTATGACAATAATTTGTTGACACAAAAGAAATGTCAATCACTTTTACCTACAAAGGACACACAGCTAAGTAGTTAGCTTCCTATTAGCAAATTTAATTTTACATTAATTTCCATATTGTGTAAAGGACCAAAAAAAAATGTCCTGCCCTTTTCTGACTTTGAGCCCCTGCCCCTCTATAATCATGTGCACGTCCCTGCATATATATATATATATATATATATATATATATATATATATATATATATATATATATATATATATATATATATATATATATATATATATATATATATATATATACACACACATATATACATACGAGTTCCTTAGAAAGGTAGAAAAGCGCTATACAAGTACAACCCATTTACCATTTACCATAGATAACAAACCTTAGCCAATTGTGACTCATCATAGGAACACCAACCAATCATCATGCATGTTCTCCGTAAGTATGTTGTCATTCATCCAGCTCATTGGATTTTATACAAATGTTTCATTTGGCCTGTATTCACAGTCCATGTTCTCTCTTTGTAGAAAATCTCTGGAAAATTTAGTTAAGCTACGTAGCTTGCTACTGCCCATCACTGGTCATCAATCTTTCATTATCATATAATCATCATTCATTCCTTCATCATCATTCATTCATCTTCATATTATCATCATTAATTCATCATTATCTAATCATCATTCATTCATCATCATCCATTCATTTTCATCCAATCATCATTCATTCATCATTATCTAATCATTCATCATCATATAATAATCATTCATTCATCATCATCCATTATCATATAATCATCATTCATTCATTCATAATATGATTAATTCATTATTATCTAATTATCATTCATTCATCATCATATAATCATTATTCATTCATTCATCATGATTTATTCATTATTATCTAATGAATGATCATGATTTATTTATTATTATATAATCATCATTCATTCATCATCATATAATCATCATTCATTATCAAATAATCATCATTCATTCATCATTATCTAATCATCATTCATTCATCATCATATAATCATCATTCATTCATCATTATTAATTATCATATAATCATCATTCATCATATAATCATTAATTCATCATTATCTAATCATTCATTCATCATCATATAATCATCATTCATTCATCATTATCTAATCATCATTCATTCATCATTATTAATTATCATATAATCATCATTAATTCATCATCATATAATCATTCATTCATCATCATTTATTCAGCATCATATAATCATTTATTCAGCATCATATACTGTAATCATCATTAATTTATCATCATATAATCATCATTCATTAATTTTTCATGTAATCTTCATTCATTCATTATCATTTAATCGTCATTCATTCATCATCATTAATTCATCATTTATTCAGCATCATATAATAATTTATTCATCATCATGTAATCATCATTCATTCTTCATGTATTCATCATATAATCATCATTCATTAACAGAAAATCACCATTTATTCATCATCATATATTAATTTATTATATAATCATTCATTCATCATCATATATTAATTTATTATATAATCATTAATTCATCATCATATATTCATCATTCACTATTATGTAATCATCATTCATTATAAAAAAAAATCACCATTCATTCATTTATCATATAATCATCATATAATATACATCATTCATTCATCATATAATCATCATTCACTCATCCTCATTATGATTATCAGTCATTCATTTATCATATAATCATTATTCAACACATAATCATCATTCATTCATTCATCATATATTCATCTTTCCCTATCATATAATCACCATTCATTCATCATATAAAGTACCAATGATTGTCACACACACACTAGGTGCGGTGAGATTTAATCATCATTCATCCATTAGGGTTAGGTTTCATACATTATAATCATCATTCATTATCATAAAACATTATTCATTCATAATATAATTATCAGTCATCATCATTGTATCATCATTCATTCATATACTCATCAATAATTCAGATAATTATATCGTTCATTTATCATATAAACATCATTCATTCATTTATCATATAATCATCATATAATTCATTAATTCATCATATAATCATCATGCATTCATCCTCATTATATAATTATCATTCATTCATCATTATTCAACATATAATCATCATTCATTCATCATCGTATAACCATCATTCATTCGTCATCTATTAATCATTCATTCCTTCATTCATAATATATTTATCGTTCACTAGCATATAATCATCATTCATTCATCATATAATCATCATTCATTCGGGTTAGGTTTCATACATTATAATCATCATTCATCAACATAAAATCATCATTCATTATCATAAAAACACTAGGGACCGCGTGGCGCAGTGGAAGAGTGGCCGTGCGCAACCCGAGGGTCCCTGGTTCAATCCCCACCTAGTACCAACCTCGTCATGTCCGTTGTGTCCTGAGCAAGACACTTCACCTTTGCTCCTGATGGCTGCTGGTTAGCGCCTTGCATGGCAGCTCCCTCCATCAGTGTGTGAATGTGTGTGTGAATGGGTAAATGTGGAAGTAGTGTCAAAGCGCTTTGAGTACCTTGAAGGTAGAAAAGCGCTATACAAGTACAACCCATTTATCATTATTCATTCATAATATAATTATCATTCATCATTCATTTATCATATAAACATCATTCATTCATTGTATAATCATCATCACTCAGAATACAATTAATAATTTTATCATAATTTATTAATCATATAAACATCATTCATTCATAATATAATTATTCATTATCATATATCATCATTCATTACCATATAATCATTCATTCATCATCATTCTTTATTATATAATCATCATTAATTCATCATCTTATAATCATCATTCATTATCGTATATTCATCATATATACTTATTTCATTATCATAAAATCATCATCATTCATCATAATTCCCATGCATTATCATATAATCATCCATTCATCATCATATACTAATTCATTATAATAGTCATTCATTAATCATGATTCATTCATTCATCATATAATCATTATTTATCATATAATCATAATTCATTTATCATCATTCATATATTATCATATAATCAGCATTCATTCATCATCATATACTCGTTCATTCTTATATACTTCTCTACAATTGTATTTACCTTTATACATCCATCCATTTTCTACAGCTTGTCCCTCTCTGGGTTGTGGGGGTGCTGGAGCCTATCCCAGTTGCATTCGGGCGGAAGGCGGGGTACACCCTGGACAAGTCCTACTTTTATACAATCTTAATACAACAATAGTATTTACTTTCAAACAATAATATTGACTTTCATACAATATTAATACAACAACAATATTTACTTTCATATATTAATATAATATTTTCTTTCATACAATATTTATTTTCATACATTATCAATATATTTACTTTCATACAATATTAATACAATAATATTCATTTTCAAACAAAATTTACTTTCATACAATGTTAATACAATAACAATATTTACTTTTATACATTAATATAATATTTACTTTCATACAATATTAATATACTAGTATTTACTGTATACATTAATAATATATTTACTTTCATACAATATTAATACAATAATAGCATTTATTTTCAAACAATAATATTTACTTTCATACAATATTAATACAATCATAGTATTTACTTTCATACATTAATAATATAATATTTACTTTCATACAATATTAGTATTTATTTTCAAATACTTTCATACAATATTAGTATTTATTTTCAAACAATAACTTTTACTTTTTATACAATATTTACTTTAATACATTAATAATATAGTTACTTTCATACAATATTAATACAATATTTACTTTCATACATTAATAATATATTTACTTCCATACAATATTAATATATTCACTTTTATACATGAATATAATAGTATTTATTTTCATCATGTAAACTAAATATTTTTTTGAAATGATTCCACTAAGTCGGATTGTTTTAAGAAGAGATGACAAAGACGACAAAGTCAGTACAGAAATATTTTAATCCAACATGAAATAGAAGATTAAAAGTTTAAACATAAATCACATGAAAGCAAAATAGGATTTATATGAATGAAGTCTAATAAACATTTGATGAACATCAAGATCATCTTGTCATGAACATCAAGATCATCTTGTCATGAACATCAAGATCATCTTGTCATGAACATCAAGATCATCTTGTCATGAACATCCAGATCATCTTGTCATGAACATCAAGATCATCTTGTCATGAACATCAAGATCATCTTGTCATGAACATCCAGATCAATATGAAGGATCTCATTGACATCAGAATGATCCAACTCACTTGTTTCTTCCACACGCGTTGTCACTTACCATTTGGCCTTTTTGACTAGTCCTCAAAACATTCCTCACATCCAAATAAAGATTTATGGTCAAGGATCAGCTATAGTCAAAGATCATCTATGGTCAAAGATAAGCTATGGTCAAAGATCATCTTTAGTCAAAAATCATCTTCAGTTAAAGATCATCAATAGTCAAAGATCATCCATACTCAAAGATCATCCTCAGTCAAAGATCATCTATTGTCATAGATCAGCTATCGTCAAAGATTATGTAGAATCAAAGATCATCTATATTCTAAAATCATCTATGATCGTAGATCGGCTACAGTCAAAGATCATTTATGGTCAAAGATCATCTTCAGTCAAAGATAGTCTATACTCAAAGATCATCTTCAGTCAAAGATCATCTACAATCAAAGATCATCTTTAGTCCAAGATCATCTATGGTCAAAGATCATCTTTAGTCAAAGACACTCTATGGTCGAAGATCATCTATGGTCAAAGATTATCTATAGTGAAAGATCATCTAAGGTCAAAGATAATCTATAGTCAAAGACAATCTATGGTAAAAGATCATCTATAGTTTGACTGCACTCTATTGTTTTTAAGAAACGGCTGCAAAAATGTCAGAATCCTTTTCCTTTCGGTACAGCTGGTACACTCGGTACACTTGGTCCAGCTGGTACACTCATGACAGCTGGTACACTTGGTACACTCGGTACACTTGGTCCAGCTGGTACACTCGATACAGCTGGTACACTGGTACACTTGGTCCAGCTGGTACACTCGGTACAGCTGGTACACTTAGTCCAGCTGGTACACTCCGTACACTTGGTCCAGTTGGTACACTTGGTACAGCTGGTACACTCGGTCCAGCTGGTACACTCGGTACAGCTGGTACACTTGGTCCAGCTGTTACACTCGGTACAGCTGGTACACTCGGTACACTTGGTACAGCTGGTACACTCGGTACAGCTTGTACACTTGGTCCAGCTGGTACACTCGGTACAGCTGGTACACTCGGTACAGCTGGTACACTTGGTCCAGCTGGTACACTCGGTACAGCTGGTACACTCGGTACAGCTGTTACACTCGGTACACTTGGTACAGCTGGTACACTCGGTACACTTGGTCCAGCTGGTACACTCGGTACAGCTGGTACACTCGGTACAGCTGGTACACTTGGTACAGCTGGTAAACTTGGTACACTCGGTACACTTGGTACAGCTGGTACACTTGGTACAGCTGGTACACTCGGTACACTTGGTCCAGCTGGTACATTAGGTCCAGCTGGTACACTCGGTACAGCTGATACACTCGGTCCAGCTGGTACACTCGGTACACTTGGTCCAGCTAGTACACTTGGTCCAGCTGGTACACTCGGTACAGCTGGTACACTTGGTCCAAAGGAAAGAAATGTGTGAGAAAAAGTGTTATGTCACACGAATGAACAACAATCTATGAAGTATTTATCGTGTACATTGAACTGTCATAAAGTAGAACAAGTGTAATATTCTGCTGAAGTGATCATTTGATGAAGTATTATTATATGTATAAAAACTAGCTCCCTGCCCAGTGTGACTAGTAATACTCCACACGGGATAGTCATAAATACTACTGTAACAGCAATGTGTATATTAGGAATGAATATGCACAGTACACATGTAACAGTGCTTGTAGTATTCAAGTATTGCAGTAGCAATAAACCCTTCAAAGTACATGTGTACTGTTGAAACCCTGTGCTTCATGCTAATATGGCAATATTAATATTCAAATACTCAGTACCTCACTTTTTGAAGCAAATCATGTTTCCATAAGAAAAAATATGAATCCAAAGTAAGAAGACAAAACATTTAATGGAGCTTATTAATAGTTTGACATGTAGGAAATATTCATGATGAATGAAAGGAATAATTAAGACCTTCTTAGTAACTTCATTGAACTCTTGATGATGGGACTTCCTTTGTTTAATGGAGATTATTAATAGTTTGACACGTAGGAAGCCATGTGAAATATTCATGATGAATGAAAGAAATAATACTAATTTAAGACTTGTAACGTTATTGAACTCTTGATGATGGGACTACTTTTCTACGTTATTTTGAGTTCTTTCTTAAACACAATACTTTTTTGCACCTTTCTCTAATCAAGTACCGGCGTTTGCACTATTCTTTGCTGGATTATTATTCCAGAAATACTTCATAAAAGTAAGAAAACAACTGAATCAGCAACGTGTGGATTCTTTGTTTGGACTATTGATGATACTTTTCACTTTTTAATCAATATTCTCCATTTTAAGTAGTTTTATTTTGTTTTAATGTGGTAATAAATGTAGTTCTTTAATAGGAAAATGCCGTCCATTTGTTATATTTACTTTTATTACACTTCTGAGTATCATTTGCAAGTATGCAAATCGTTTGAGATGTGTTGCCGTAGTCAGGTCTTTGCCATTAAGTGAATGTTTTTTGTTGAGTCCTACAAAGTGTTTGTGCTAAGTACTGTACTTATTAGATGTTTGATAACATGCATCTTATTTGTACTTTCCATTACCAAATGTGGAGGTGTTGAAATTGCCATGCAAAATCACTAATGCTAATCAGTAGCATGTATATGCACTATCGAATGTAAATTAGCATCAAGCTAGGGTATTTAAAAAAAATTCAACTTTACTTTTGAGTGCTTTCTATCAGGCATGCTTGCTCTGTTGGCATGAACAATGACAACATAGAGACAGTCTGCTACAAATACGCTTGTTTCCCCGCCAGGTTTTTGAGTCTGCAACCTGACGTCATGCGTAATAATCAAAATAATTTTGCTGTGTGAGTTCATGTGACATCCTTAGTTGGACACACCCTTCTGCCACATGATACGCGGGTAAACGGACTAGTTTGTCACAAGCAATGTTTGACGATACAATACCTGAGACAGTCTACAAAACTTGGGGCAAAATTGTGCTGAAAAAAATGAATGGAAAAACCAAATGTATTAAAATTGATGTGTGCAAAACCGAGGTACTTCTGTATTAGCATTTATAATCTTATTGGCTTTCTGTTGAGACCTGCACGCACTTTGTTACATATCGATACATCTTCCCGACACACAGACACATCCTTCCAACAAATAGATACATCTTTCCTATGCATCGACACATCTTTCCGAGGAATAGATACATATTTTCCACGCACAAATACATCTTTCCGACGCATCGATACATCTTTCCGACGAATAGATACATCGTTTCCACGCATCGATACGTCTTTCCGATGCATCGATACATCTTTCCGACGCATCGATTCATGCTTCCGACGAATAGATACGTCTTTTGGGCGCATTGATGCATCCTTCCGACGAATAGATACATCTTTCCTACGCATCGACACATCCTTTTGACAAACAGATACATCTTTCAGACGAAAGATGTATCTGCGTAGGATACATCTTCGTCGGATGTATTTATTCCGACGAATAAATACATCTTTCCGACACATCAATACATCTTTCCCACGCAAATATACATCTTTCCGATGTATCGATACATCTTTCCAACGAATAGATCATCTTTCCTACGCATCGACACGTCTTTCCAATGAATAGATACATCTTTCCCACGCATTGATGCATCCTTTCGACGAATAGATACTTCCTTCAGACGAATAGATACATCCTTCCGATGAATAGATGCATCTTTCAGACGAATAGATACATATTTCGGACGAATAGATACATCCTTCCAATGAAGACACATCCTTCCGACAAATAGATACATCTTTCAGACGAATAGATGCATCTTTCAGACGCATTAACACATCCTTCCGACGAATAGATACATCTTTCCCACACATTGGCACATCCTTCCGACGAATAGATACTTCTTTCAGACGAATAAATACATCCTTCCGACGAATAGATACATCTTTCCCACGCATTGACACATCCTTTTGACGAATAGATACTTCTTTCAGATGAATAGATACATCTTTCAGAGGAATAGATAATCTTTCCCACGCATTGACACATCCTTTTGACGAATAGATACTTCTTTCAGACGAATAGATACATCTTTCCCACGCATTGACACATCCTTTTGACGAATAGATACTTCTTTCAGACGAATAAATACATCCTTCCGACGAATAGATACATCTTTCAGACGAATAGATACATCTTTCCCACGCATTGACACATCCTTTTGACGAATAGATACTTCTTTCAGACGAATAGATACATCTTTCAGAGGAATAGATAATCTTTCCCACGCATTGACACATCCTTTTGACGAATAGATACATCTTTCAGACGAATAGATACATCTTTCAGAGGAATGGATAATCTTTCCCACGCATTGACACATCCTTTTGACGAATAGATACTTCTTTCAGACGAATAGATACATCTTTCCCACGCATTGACACATCCTTTTGACGAATAGATACTTCTTTCAGACGAATATACATCTTTCCGACGAATAGATATATCTTTCCGACGAATAGATACATCTTTCCGACGAATAGATGCACCCTTCCAACGAATAGATACATTTTTCAGACGAATAGATACATTTTTCAGACGAATAGATGCATCTTTCAGACGTATTGAAACATCCTTCGGACAAATAGATACATCTTTCCGATGCATCGATGCATCTTTCCGACGCATTGATACATCTTTCTGACGCATCGATACATATTTCCCAGGCACAAATACATCTTTCCAATGAATAGACACATTCTTCTGACTAATAGATACATCTTTCCGACGAATAGATAATCTTTCCTACGCATCGACACATCTTTCCAATTAATAGATACATCTTTCCCACGCATTGACACATCCTTTCGACGAATAGATAATTCTTTCAGACGAATAGATACTTCTTTCAGACGAAAAGATACAAACCCCGTTTTCATGAGTTGGGAAATTGTGTTAGATGTAAATATAAACGGAATACAATGATTTGCAAATCATTTTCAACCCATATTCAGTTGAATATGCTACAAAGACAACATATTTGATGTTCAAACTGATACTTTTTTTTTGTGCAAATAATCATTAACTTTAGAATTTGATGCCAGCAACACGTGACAAAGAAGTTGGGAAAGGTGGCAATAAATACTGATAAAGTTGAGGAATGCTCATCAAACACTTATTTGGAACATCCAACAGGTGTGCAGGCTAATTGGGAACAGGTGGGTGCCATGATTGGGTATAAAAATAGCTTCCCAAAAAATGCTCAGTCTTTCACAAGAAAGGATGGAGCGAGGTACACCCCTTTGTCCACAACTGCGTGAGCAAATAATCAAACAGTTTAAGAACAACATTTCTCAAAGTGCAATTGCAAGACATTTAGGGATTTCAACATCTACGGTCCATAATATCATCAAAAGGTTCAGAGAATCTGGAGAAATTACTCCACGTAAGCGGCATGGCCGGAAACCAACATTGAATGACCGTGACCTTCGATCCCTCAGACGGCACTATATCAAAAACCGACATCAATCTCTAAAGGATATCACCACATGGGCTCAGGAACACTTCAGAAAACCACTGTCACTAAATACAGTTCGTCGCTACATCTGTAAGTGCAAGTTAAAGCTCTACTATGCAAAGCAAAAGCCATTTATCAACAACATCCAGAAACGCCGCCGGCTTCTCTGGGCCCGAGATCATCTAAGATGGACTCATGCAAAGTGGAAAAGTGTTCTGTGGTCTGACGGGTCCACATTTCAAATTGTTTTTGGAAATATTCGACATCGTGTCATCCGGACCAAAGGGGAAGCGAACCATCCAGACTGTTATCGACGCAAAGTTCAAAAGCCAGCATCTGTGATGGTATGGGGTTGCATTAGTGCCCAAGGCATGGGTAACTTACACACTTTCAAAGCTTCAACAATTAGTTTCCTCAGTTCCCAAACGTTTATTGAGTGTTGTTAAAAGAAAAGGTGATGTAACACAGTGGTGAACATGCCCTTTCCCAACTACTTTGGCACGTGTTGCAGCAATGGAATTCTAAGTTAATTATTATTTGCAAAAAAAAAAAAAAGTTTATGAGTTTGAACATCAAATATCTTGTCTTTGTAGTGCATTCAATTGAATATGGGTTGAAAAGGATTTGCAAATAATTGTATTCCGTTTATATTTACATCTAACACAATTTCCGAACTCATATGGAAACGGGGTTTGTACTTCTTTCGGACGAATAGATACTTCTTTCAGACGAATGGATACATATTTCAGACGAATAGATACATCCTTCCGACGAATAGATGCATCTTTCAGACAAATAGACACATCTAACAGACGCATTGACACATCCTTCCGACGAATAGATACATCTTTTAGACGAATAGATACATCTTTCCAACGCATCGATACATCTTTCCGACGCATCGATACATCTTTCCGACGCATCCATACATCTTTCCGACGCATCGCTACATCCTTCCGACAGATACATCTTTCCCACGCATAGATACATCTTTCCGACGCACCGGTAAATCCTTGCGACAAATAGATACATCTTTCCGACGCATCGATACATCTTTCCATCGCATCGATATATCTTTCCGACACATCGATATATCCTTCCGAAGCATTGATGCATCTTTCTGACGCATCGATACATCTTTCCAACGAATACATACATATTTTCTGTGAATAGAAACATCTTTACAATGCATCGACACATCCTTCCGATGAACTGATCATTCTTTCAGACGAATAGATCCATCTTTCAGACGCATCGACACATCTTTCCGACACATCGATACATCCTTTCAACGAATAGATCCATCTTTCAGACGAATAGATCCATCTTTCAGACGAAAAGATCCATCTTTCAGACGCATCGACACATCCTTCCGACGCAGATACATCTTTCAAACGAATAGATTCATCTTACCGACAAATAGATTCATCTTTTCGCTGAATAGATACATCATTCCGACGCATCGACACATCCTTCTGACAAATACATTTTTCTGAGGAGTAGATACATCTTTCTGACGCGTCAACACATCCAACAAAGAGATACATCTTTCCGATGCATCGATACATTCCCCATTCCACTCGTAAGACGTTTCTTTGAACATACATGCCTAGATGCTACAAGATATGATGGAATATACAGTCAAGTTTGGTCAGATTGTAATAATCGGTGAGGTCTAGGATATGAAGAGTTGAAGTAAGAATGTCTGCGAGGTGAATGTGGATGAAGACAGGAAGTATGAATCATTGTAATATGTAGGCATGAATGGAAGGTTGCTGTATAAAAGCATGGTCCACCTACTGATCTCAGAGTTCCTTGCAAATGACAGTGTCCAACCACTTCTTGTAGGCCAAGGCAAAGCGTCTCTGCTCAGGATGACAAGGGCCATCCAGGACTGCGCACACAAAGGTGAACTCTGACGACAGGCTGGGTAGACTCGGAGGTCGAAGGCCTCTCTTCAGACGCTTGCTGTTACGAGGCAACGATACGCCATCTACCTCCATGGCAGCGTGTCCGTTCACATCCTCCCCCCAGTCTCTACCGCCCGCAGCCTTTACCAGGCCGCCGGAGTTATTTAGAGTGCTGGCGCCACTGCTGTACAGGTGGTGATGTTCTAACCTCCACTGGTGCCACAAGTAGAAGACATGACGCCTGCGGGAGAGTGCAAGATGTATTCATTATTCTCCATTCATGGAACTGCTCAGATTGTCTACCAAAACATAGATAGGCCAGCTCTGGTCTGAGGGCACGGTGCGGCGTCCAAAGTCTTTCTCTTCCACAAGAGGAGACATGACCGAAGCGAGACCTCTGCCAGCACAACACTGGTTAGAATGGAATCATCCTAGTTTCATGGAGTTCATGGAGTCCCGTTATGACGTGTTCCAGGCTGAATTACTGCGTTTTCTCGGACAATACTCTATTACTTTATACAAGTAACTTCCCAAGATCAACATAGACTTGTGTTTGTCACTCAGCTGCAGGGAAAGGCATATGCATGATTTCATCACATTCGACATCATTTTGGCCTAAATCAAGCATTTCCAGGCATGATGAATGCCCAAAGATATACAGTGCATCTGCAAAGTATTCACAGCGCTTCACTCATTCCATATTCCTCAAAATTCTACACACAATACCTCTTTAAAACAAATAAGAAATCACATGTAAGTGTTCACAGCCTTTGCCATGAAGTGCATCCTGTTTCAACTGATTAGGGATGTCCCGATCCAGGTTTTTGCACTTCCGATCCGATACCGATATTGTTTTTGCATTTCCGATCAGATATCGATACTGACCGATACTGGCCTATCCGAGCATGTATTGAAGTTTAAAGTTATTTAGCCTACTTAGTTGTCAGAATCATGTTGAAAAGGGTTTTAGTACTCTTGCCAGCTGAATTAGGGGAGTTTGAATAATACACAATGGTTGGTAACAAGAAACTGACCTGTTTATTCAAGGATAAACACAAAATAGACAACATTATACATGACAAACAGAAATGGCATCATTGAACTAGGGCTGGGCGATATGGCCTTTTTTTAATATTGTGATATTTTAAGGCCATATTGCGATACACAATATATATCTCGATATTTTGCCTTAGCCTTGAATGAACACTTGATGCATATAATCACAGCAGTATGATGATTCTATGTGTTTTGATTGATTGAGACTTTTATTAGTAGGTTGCACAGTGAAGTACATATTCCGTACAATTGACCACTAAATGGTAACACCCGAATAAGTTTTTCAACTTGTTTAAGTCGGGGTCCACTTAAATTGATTCATGATACAGATATATACTATCAGATATATACTATCATCATAATACAGTCATCACACAAGATAATCACATTGAATTATTTACATTATTTATAATCCAGAGTGTGGAGGGGGGCGCCGGATGTAAGTGTCAAAAAGACAGCCAAAAGAGTTTGATATGAGAATAAATCTAAAGTTAAAATATAGGGTAGAAATGCACCCATTTGCAGGAAATGTAGTCTTGATTTTCAAAAATTTCTTTCAAGGCTTGCATGTCTACATTAAAACATTCTTCTTCATACTGCATTAATATATGCTACTTTTAAACTTTCATGCAGAGAAGGAAATCACAACTAAAAAAAACACTAATTTTTTCATACAGTGTTGATGTGGAAATTTTTGCCTCGGCATTTTGATTGTGTGGACGTGTGGCACCGAATGGAGATAAGAGTCTCGACAGACGTCACAATATTTGAACAATGATGACGAAAACTGTTTTCTCTGTCGTGTCCGTGTGTCGAAAATTGTTATGCGCTTATTTTTTTATTTGATTTTGTGCGTGGCATAGATTTGCTATGCGCAGAGGACGCTTAAACAGTGCGCAATTGCACAGGCGAGCACCTTAGAGGGAGCGTTGCTCGCACGGCTGCGCTAGCATAACAGCTAACGTTAGCCATGCTGCTACCTCTCTGCTCGGGGAGGACGTATACGTATGTGACGTATGACGTGACAGTATGTGACGTGTGTAAGAAGGTGCGCTTGCTGTCTGTGAGAAGCACAGACACAGAAAAGAGTGAGAAGAGCCTGTCGTGTAATGCCAGCAGCTAAAAGCAACTGCGTGAGAATCCACAGACCAGGCTGTGGATGTGTTGAAGGTGTGCTGGAAAATGCGGAACGGAAATTACGGAGCAGCAGAAAAGTGGAATGTATAATTTAAATCGGTGCGTTGGAAAACACGGACCGGAGTTTTTTTTTAAACTGGATCTGGCACGACATTTTCCCATGCCTTGCCGATACGCAATTTTTGGCAAATATCGGCAGCCGATCCGATCCAAATATCGGATCGGGACATCCCTACAACTGATCGTCCTTGAGAGGCTCCTACAGCTTAGTTGGAGTCCACCTGTGGTAAATGCCGTTGGTTGGACGTGATTTTGAAAAAAAAAGGTCCCACACTTGACAGTGCACGCACAAACCTAGAATGAAAGTCTGAGGTGTTGTCTGTAGACCTCAGAGACAGGACTGTCTTTAGGCACAAATCTGGGAAGGGTACAGAAAAATATCTGCTGCCTTGAAGGTCCCAATCAGCAAAGTGGTCTTTATAAATGGAAACAGATTGAAACCACCAGGATTCTCCCTACAGAGAATACAGAGGCTGTCGGGGAAGAAGGACCCAAGTCAGGGAGGTTACCAAGAACCTGATGGTCACTTTGTCAGAGCTACAGCATTCCTCTGTGGAGAGAAAATAACCTTCCAAAGGGACAATCCACCAATCAGGCCAGTAGGGTAGAGTGGCCAGGCGGAAGCAAATTCTTAATAAAAGTTTGCCCGTGAAAGACTCTCAGACCATGAGAAACTAAATTCTCTGGTCTGATGAGACAAAGATTGAAGTCTTTGGCGTGAATGCCAGTTTGGAGGAAACCCGGCACCGCTCATCACCAGGCCATCACCATCCCTACAGTGAAGCATGGTGGTGGGGGTGGTTTTCTGCGGCAGGAACTGGGAGACGGGCCAGGATAGAGGGAAAGATGAATGCAGCAATTTACAGAGACATCCTGGATGAAAACATGTTTTCACTGTCATTATGGGATATTGTGAGCAGAATTTTACGGATTTTGAACTAAGACTGTAACAAAAACTGATGTGAATACTTTGCAGATGCGCTGTGTGTACCAAGCTGCACAGATACACTCCAAATGCCTGAGACAGGAATTAAAGGCAACATCAAGAAAAAGTAAGTGAATATGAATATGTCATTCCTATTTGAATACATGTCAGTGTAAGATGTGTCGAGTAGTCTAAGGCCGCGTGCGTGAGTCCTCACCTGTGACTCCACAGTGTCTCGTGTCCAGGGAAAGACTGGATCAGGTCCGAGCACAGTTCCATCTCCTGGTGGAAGAGCTTCAACAGTTTGTTGAGCTCCACCTCCAGCTGCTCTTCTTCCTCGGACAGATCTCCATTCAGCTGCGCACCGCCGGAACGTGAGGGACACGTCCCACACTGATGCGGCTGGAGACAGCCGCTGTTGCCGGGACAACGTGTCTGAGAGAAGTCCGCCACGAGCTCCTTAAGCAGGAACTGGCGGTAGTGGAAGCCACTGTGGTCGGACACGTGCGCTGACACCCACTGAGCCATGGAGGACAGCTCGTCGTGGAAGACCTGAGCGGGAACAGGACACACCGAACTTCACCCGTGATGCAAAAGACTTCAGCTCAGTGAGAAATCCCGTGTTGCAGACAGCCAAGCACGTTTGAAAGAGAACTGACATGCAGAAAACAAAAGCAGTGGACATTGTTGGCCCAGACAGCGATGAGTGGAGAGGGAGGAGGAGAAGAGTACATTTCTACTGTGCTTTCTTTCCTCAATTCAGTAGTGTTTCTCACCTTCTTTATCCAAGAGTTGACACTCGCAACTTTCTCTGGTCCCCATGGTGGATTCAAATGTTTACTAGTTTGTGTTGTTTTATACTGGATATTTGCCACAATAACCAGTATTTCTTAACCAGTCTTTATCCCAGTGAGAGCAGACGTTGTACAGTATGTGATTGTTTTATTATGTTCCTTGTCTCTCATCAAGTCTGCCATAATTAGTAGTGTTGTTGTTGTTGTTGTTGAAGGAAATGTGATTGTTGTGATGCGTCTGTGAAATTAATATGCTTAAAATGATCCAAATATGTAAAGATGACATGTTATTATGAATGTTACTACATTACATATATACTTACAGTGTGTATATAAAACCTTGAGGGAGGTTTTTGGATGTTTTTAGAGCGCTTTATAGCATACTTGCCAACACTCCCGGATTTTCCGGGAGACTCCCGAAATGCAGCGCCTCTCCCGAAAACCTCCCGGAAGAAATTTTCTCCCGAAAAACTCCCGGAATTCAGCCGGAGCTGGAGGCCACGCCCCCTCCAGCTCAATGCGGACCTGAGTGGGGACAGCCTGTTCTCACGTCCGCTTTCCCACTATTTAAACAGCTTGCCTGCCCAATCACGTCATAACATCTACGGCTTTTAGAGAGTGCAGTGCACAACTGCGCACACAAGGAGACGAAGCAGAAGAACGAGGCCATGGAGACGCCGTCGACGAGCAAGATGAAGAAATACGCTTGCAAGTTCCAAAACGAATGGAAACAAGAATTCCAGTTTATCCAGGACAGCTCGAAGGGGAAGGGGTATGCTGCCTGTAAATTTTGTAGAACAGACTTCTCTATTGAACACGGTGGATGAACGGATATACTCAGTCATGAACGGTCAGCGAAGCACAAAGCGTCCGCTGCGCAGCACCGTTCACAACCCAGTATTATGGGCCACCTCGCAAAATGGAGACCCGATGGTGTAACTTATGCCGAGACAAAGATGGCTATGCTGATAGCTGGAAGCAACATCCCGTTCTCCTTTGCTGATGTCTACAACAAATCCGGGAAGCATATGTTCCCGGATTCAGAGATCGATCGCCAGTACGCAAATGGCAGAACAAAGGCTACTCAAATAGTG